>NW_021298464.1:44147-48269 GCF_002162155.2 Triticum dicoccoides
GTGTAACAGATGAGTTCTCGTCCGAAACCCTGTTACTCCGAAAGAGTTTGTCCAGTTTGTACACGAAGTGCGTCCAGTTTTTGCCGTGACCCTCTCTACTCTTTTGCACATGCTATGCGGGTGAAATGATGATACCATGCCAAGTTTCAACATTTTCAGAATTCATTTGTAGTGATTTTCAATTTCACGGTCATTTAGCTCTCTAAACAATTAGGTAAATGACCGAAAAACAACAAATGATGTTAGAACATGTTGGAAATTGATGACGTCGATTTGAATGCTGCATACTGAACACAAAAGAAGTCGGAGTTCAAATAAGCTTAAAAAACATCAAAGTGCCCGTGTAACAGATGAGTTCTCGTCCGAAACCCTGATACTCTGAAAGAGTTTGTCCAGTTTGTACATGAAGTGCGTCCAGTTTTTGCTGTGACCCTCTCTACTCTTTCACACATGCTATGCGGGTGAAATGATGATACAATGCCAAGTTTCAACATTTTTAGAATTCATTTTGTAGTGATTTTCAATTTCACGGTCATTTAGCTCCCTAAACAATTAGGTAAATGACCGAAAAACAACAAATGATGTTAGAACATGTTGGAAATTGATGACGTCGCTTTGAATGCTGCATACTCAACACAAAAGAAGTCCAGAGTTCAAATAAGTTTAAAAAACATTGAAGTGCCCGTGTAACAGATGAGTTCTCGTTCGAAACCCTGATACTCCGAAAGAGTTTGTCCAGTTTTACACGAGGTGCGTCCAGTTTTTGCCGTGACCCTCTCTACTCTTTTGCACATGCTATGCGGGTGAAATGATGATACCATGCCAAGTTTCAACATTTTCAGAATTCATGTTGTAGTGATTTTCAATTTCACGGTCATTTAGGTCTCTAAAAAATTAGGTAAATGACCGAAAAACAAAAAATGATGTCAGAACATGTCGGAAATTGATGATGTCGCTTTGAATGCTGCATACTGAACACAAAAGAAGTCGGAGTTCAAATAAGTTTAAAAAACATCGAAGTGCCCGTGTAACAGATGAGTTCTCGTCCGAAACCCTGATACTCCGAAAGAGTTTGTCCAGTTTGTACACGAAGTGCGTCTAGTTTTTGCCGTGACCCTGTCTACTCTTTTGCACATGCTATGCGGGTGAAATGATGATACCATGCCAGGTTTCAACATTTTCAGAATTCATGTTGTAGTGATTTTCAATTTAACGGTCATTTAGCTCGCTAAACAATTAGGTAAATGACCGAAAAACAACAACTGATGTCAGAACATGTTGGAAATTGATGACGTCGCTTTGAATGCTGCATACTGAACACAAAAGAAGTCGGAGTTCAAATAAGTTTAAAAAACATCGAAGTGCCCGTGTAACAGATGAGTTCTCGTCCGAAACCCTGGTACTCCGAAAGAGTTTGTCCAGTTTGTACACGAAGTGCGTCCAGTTTTTGCCGTGACCCTCTCTACTCTTTTGCACATGCTATGCGGGTGAAATGATGATACCATGCCAAGTTTCAACATTTTCAGAATTCATTTGTAGTGATTTTCAATTTCACGGTCATTTAGCTCTCTAAACAATTAGGTAAATGACCGAAAAACAACAAATGATGTTAGAACATGTTGGAAATTGATGATGTCGCTTTGAATGCTGCATACTGAACACAAAAGAAGTCGGAGTTCAAATAAGCTTAAAAAACATCAAAGTGCCCGTGTAACAGATGAGTTCTCGTCCGAAACCCTGATACTCTGAAAGAGTTTGTCCAGTTTGTACACGAAGTGCGTCCAGTTTTTGCTGTGACCCTCTCTACTCTTTCACACATGCTATGCGGGTGAAATGATGATACCATGCCAAGTTTCAACATTTTTAGAATTCATTTTGTAGTGATTTTCAATTTCACGGTCATTTAGCTCCCTAAACAATTAGGTAAATGACCGAAAAACAACAAACGATGTTAGAACATGTTGGAAATTGATGACGTCGCTTTGAATGCTGCATACTGAACACAAAAGAAGTCCGGAGTTCAAATAAGTTTAAAAAACATTGAAGTGCCCGTGTAACAGATGAGTTCTCGTCCGAAACCCTGTTACTCCGAAAGAGTTTGTCCAGTTTGTACACGAAGTGCGTCCAGTTTTTGCCGTGACCCTCTCTACTCTTTTGCAAATGCTATGCGGGTGAAATGATGATACCATGCCAAGTTTCAACATTTTCAGAATTCAATTGTAGTGATTTTCAATTTCACGGTCATTTAGCTCTCTAAACAATTAGGTAAATGACCGAAAAACAACAAATGATGTTAGAACATGTTGGAAATTGATGACGTCGCTTTGAATGCTGCATACTGAACACAAAAGAAGTCGGAGTTCAAATAAGCTTAAAAAACATCAAAGTGCCCGTGTAACAGATGAGTTCTCGTCCGAAACCCTGATACTCTGAAAGAGTTTGTCCAGTTTGTACATGAAGTGCGTCCAGTTTTTGCTGTGACCCTCTGTACTCTTTCACACATGCTATGCAGGTGAAATGATGATACCATGCCAAGTTTCAACATTTTTAGAATTCATTTTGTAGTGATTTTCAATTTCACGGTCATTTAGCTCCCTAAACAATTAGGTAAATGACCGAAAAAATCAAATGATGTTAGAACATGTTGGAAATTGATGACGTCGCTTTGAATGCTGCATACTGAACACAAAAGAAGTCCAGAGTTCAAATAAGTTTAAAAAACATTGAAGTGCCCGTGTAACAGATGAGTTCTCGTCCGAAACCCTTATACTCCGAAAGAGTTTGTCCAGTTTTACACGAGGTGTGTCCAGTTTTTGCCGTGACCCTCTCTACTCTTTTGCACATGCTATGCGGGTGAAATGATGATACCATGCCAAGTTTCAACATTTTCAGAATTCATGTTGTAGTGATTTTCAATTTCACGGTCATTTAGCTCTCTAAACAATTAGGTAAATGACCGAAAAACAAAAAATGATGTCAGAACATGTCGGAAATTGATGACGTCGCTTTGAATGCTGCATACTGAACACAAAAGAAGTCGGAGTTCAAATAAGTTTAAAAAACATCGAAGTGCCCGTGTAACAGATGAGTTCTCGTCCGAAACCCTGATACTCCGAAAGAGTTTGTCTAGTTTGTACACGAAGTGCGTCCAGTTTTTGCCGTGACCCTGTCTACTCTTTTGCACATGCTGTGCGGGTCAAATGATGATACCATGCCAGGTTTCAACATTTTCAGAATTCATGTTGTAGTGATTTTCAATTTAACGGTCATTTAGCTCTCTAAACAATTAGGTAAATGACCGAAAAACAACAAATGATGTCAGAACATGTTGGAAATTGATGACGTCGCTTTGAATGCTGCATACTGAACACAAAAGAAGTCGGAGTTCAAATAAGTTTAAAAAACATCAAAGTGCCCGTGTAACAGATGAGTTCTCGTCCGAAACCCTGTTACTCCGAAAGAGTTTGTCCAGTTTGTACATGAAGTGCGTCCAGTTTTTGCCGTGACCCTCTCTACTCTTTTGCACATGCTATGCGGGTGAAATGATGATACCATGCCAAGTTTCAACATTTTCAGAATTCATTTGTAGTGATTTTCAAATTCACGGTCATTTAGCTCTCTAAACAATTAGGTAAATGACCGAAAAACAACAAATGATGTTAGAACATGTTGGAAATTGATGACGTCGCTTTGAATGCTGCATACTGAACACAAAAGAAGTCGGAGTTCAAATAAGCTTAAAAACATCAAAGTGCCCGTGTAACAGATGAGTTCTCGTCCGAAACCCTGATACTCTGAAAGAGTTTGTCCAGTTTGTACACGAAGTGCGTCCAGTTTTTGCTGTGACCCTCTCTACTCTTTCACGCATGCTATGCGGGTGAAATGATGATACAATGCCAAGTTTCAACATTTTTAGAATTCATTTTGTAGTGATTTTCAATTTCACGGTCATTTAGCTCCCTCAACAATTAGGTAAATGACCGAAAAACAACAAATGATGTTAGAACATGTTGGAAATTGATGACGTCGCTTTGAATGCTGCATACTGAACACAAAAGAAGTCCAGAGTTCAAATAAGTTTAAAAAACATTAAAGTGCCCGTGTAACAGATGAGTTCTCGTC
>NW_021298464.1:48279-50268 GCF_002162155.2 Triticum dicoccoides
GAAACCCTGATACTCCGAAAGAGTTTGTCCAGTTTTACACGAGGTGCGTCCAGTTTTTGCCGTGACCCTCTCTACTCTTTTGCACATGCTATGCGGGTGAAATGATGATACCATGCCAAGTTTCAACATTTTCAGAATTCATGTTGTAGTGATTTTCAATTTCACGGTCATTTAGCTCTCTAAACAATTAGGTAAATGACCGAAAAACAAAAAATGATGTCAGAACATGTCGGAAATTGATGATGTCGCTTTGAATGCTGCATACTGAACACAAAAGAAGTCAGAGTTCAAATAAGTTTAAAAAACATCGAAGTGCCCGTGTAACAGATGAGTTCTCGTCCGAAACCCTGATACTCCGAAAGAGTTTGTCCAGTTTGTACACGAAGTGCGTCCAGTTTTTGCCGTGACCCTGTCTACTCTTTTGCACATGCTATGCGGGTCAAATGATGATACCATGCCAGGTTTCAACATTTTCAGAATTCATGTTGTAGTGATTTTCAATTTAACGGTCATTTAGCTCTCTAAACAATTAGGTAAATGACCGAAAAACAACAAATGATGTCAGAACATGTTGGAAATTGATGACGTCGCTTTGAATGCTGCATACTGAACACAAAAGAAGTCGGAGTTCAAATAAGTTTAAAAAACATCGAAGTGCCCGTGTAACAGATGAGTTCTCGTCCGAAACCCTGGTACTCCGAAAGAGTTTGTCCAGTTTGTACACGAAGTGCGTCCAGTTTTTGCCATGACCCTCTCTACTCTTTTGCACATGCTATGCGGGTGAAATGATGATACCATGCCAAGTTTCAACATTTTCAGAATTCATTTGTAGTGATTTTCAATTTCACGGTCATTTAGCTCTCTAAACAATTAGGTAAATGACCGAAAAACAACAAATGATGTTAGAACATGTTGGAAATTGATGACGTCGCTTTGAATGCTGCATACTGAACACAAAAGAAGTCGGAGTTCAAATAAGCTTAAAAAACATCAAAGTGCCCGTGTAACAGATGAGTTCTCGTCCGAAACCCTGATACTCTGAAAGAGTTTGTCCAGTTTGTACACGAAGTGCGTCCAGTTTTTGCTGTGACCCTCTCTACTCTTTCACACATGCTATGCGGGTGAAATGATGATACCATGCCAAGTTTCAACATTTTTAGAATTCATTTTGTAGTGATTTTCAATTTCCCGGTCATTTAGCTTCCTAAACAATTAGGTAAATGACCGAAAAACAACAAATGATGTTAGAACATGTTGGAAATTGATGACGTCGCTTTGAATGCTGCATACTGAACACAAAAGAAGTCCAGAGTTCAAATAAGTTTAAAAAACATTGAAGTGCCCGTGTAACATATGAGTTCTCGTCCGAAACCCTGATACTCCGAAAGAGTTTGTCCAGTTTTACACGAGGTGTGTCCAGTTTTTGCCGTGACCCTCTCTACTCATTTGCACATGCTATGCGGGTGAAATGATGATACCATGCCAAGTTTCAATATTTTCAGAATTCATGTTGTAGTGATTTTCAATTTAACGGTCATTTAGCTCTCTAAACAATTAGGTAAATGACCGAAAAACAAAAAATGATGTCAGAACATGTCGGAAATTGATGACGTCGCTTTGAATGCTGCATACTGAACACAAAAGAAGTCGGAGTTCAAATAAGTTTAAAAAACATCGAAGTGCCCGTGTAACAGATGAGTTCTCGTCCGAAACCCTGATACTCCGAAAGAGTTTGTCTAGTTTGTACACGAAGTGCGTCCAGTTTTTGCCGTGACCCTGTCTACTCTTTTGCACATGCTATGCGGGTCAAATGATGATACCATGCCAGGTTTCAACATTTTCAGAATTCATGTTGTAGTGATTTTCAATTTAACGGTCATTTAGCTCTCTAAACAATTAGGTAAATGACCGAAAAACAACAAATGATGTCATAACATGTTGGAAATTGATGACGTCGCTTTGAATGCTGCATACTGAACACAAAAGAAG
>NW_021298464.1:50278-52911 GCF_002162155.2 Triticum dicoccoides
CTGATACTCTGAAAGAGTTTGTCCAGTTTGTACACGAAGTGCGTCCAGTTTTTGCTGTAACCCTCTCTACTCTTTCACACATGCTATGCGGGTGAAATGATGATACCATTCCAAGTTTCAACATTTTTAGAATTCATTTTGTAGTGATTTTCAATTTCACGGTCATTTAGCTCCCTAAACAATTAGGTAAATGACCGAAAAACAACAAATGATGTTAGAACATGTTGGAAATTGATGACGTTGCTTTGAATGCTGCATACTGAACACAAAAGAAGTCCAGAGTTCAAATAAGTTTAAAAAACATTGAAGTGCCCGTGTAACATATGAGTTCTCGTCCGAAACCCTGATACTCCGAAAGAGTTTGTCCAGTTTTACACGAAGTGCGTCCAGTTTTTGCCGTGACCCTGTCTACTCTTTTGCACATGCTATGCGGGTCAAATGATGATACCATGCCAGGTTTCAACATTTTCAGAATTCATGTTGTAGTGATTTTCAATTTAACGGTCATTTAGCTCTCTAAACAATTAGGTAAATGACCGAAAAACAACAAATGATGTCATAACATGTTGGAAACTGATGACGTCGCTTTGAATGCTGCATACTGAACACAAAGGAAGTCGGAGTTCAAATAAGTTTAAAAAACATCAAAGTGCCCGTGTAACAGATGAGTTCTCGTCCGAAACCCTGTTACTCCGAAAGAGTTTGTCCAGTTTGTACACGAAGTGCGTCCAGTTTTTGCCGTGACCCTCTCTACTCTTTTGGACATGCTATGCGGGTGAAATGATGATACCATGCCAAGTTTCAACATTTTCAGAATTCATTTGTAGTGATTTTCAAATTCACGGTCATTTAGCTCTCTAAACAATTAGGTAAATGACCGAAAAACAACAAATGATGTTAAAACTTGTTGGAAATTGATGACGTCGCTTTGAATGCTGCATACTGAACACAAAAGAAGTCGGAGTTCAAATAAGCTTAAAAAACATCAAAGTGCCCGTGTAACAGATGAGTTCTCGTCCGAAACCCTGATACTCTGAAATAGTTTGTCCAGTTTGTACACGAAGTGCGTCCAGTTTTTGCTGTGACCCTCTCTACTCTTTCACACATGCTATGCGGGTGAAATGATGATACAATGCCAAGTTTCAACATTTTTAGAATTCATTTTGTAGTGATTTTCAATTTCACGGTCATTTAGCTCCCTAAACAATTAGGTAAATGACCGAAAAACAAAAAATGATGTCAGAACATGTTGGAAATTGATGACGTCGCTTTGAATGCTGCATACTGAACACAAAAGAAGTCCAGAGTTCAAATAAGTTTAAAAAACATTGAAGTGCCCGTGTAACAGATGAGTTCTCGTCCGAAACCCTGATACTCCGAAAGAGTTTGTCCAGTTTTACACGAGGTGCGTCCAGTTTTTGCCGTGACCCTCTCTACTCTTTTGCACATGCTATGCGGGTGAAATGATGATACCATGCCAAGTTTCAACATTTTCAGAATTCATGTTGTAGTGATTTTCAATTTCACGGTCATTTAGCTCTCTAAAGAATTAGGTAAATGACTGAAAAACAAAAAATGATGTCAGAACATGTCGGAAATTGATGATGTCGCTTTGAATGCTGCATACTGAACACAAAAGAAGTCGGAGTTCAAATAAGTTTAAAAAACATCGAAGTGCCCGTGTAACAGATGAGTTCTCGTCCGAAACCCTGATACTCCGAAAGAGTTTGTCCAATTTGTACACGAAGTGCGTCCAGTTTTTGCCGTGACCCTGTCTACTCTTTTGCACATGCTATGCGGGTCAAATGATGATACCATGCCAGGTTTCAACATTTTCAGAATTCATGTTGTAGTGATTTTCAATTTAACGGTCATTTAGCTCTCTAAACAATTAGGTAAATGACCGAAAAACAACAAATGATGTCAGAACATGTTGGAAGTTGATGACGTCGCTTTGAATGCTGCATACTGAACACAAAAGAAGTCGGAGTTCAAATAAGTTTAAAAAACATCGAAGTGCCCGTGTAACAGATGAGTTCTCGTCCGAAACCCTGGTACTCCGAAAGAGTTTGTCCAGTTTGTACACGAAGTGCGTCCAGTTTTTGCCGTGACCCTCTCTACTCTTTTGCACATGCTATGCGGGTGAAATGATGATACCATGCCAAGTTTCAACATTTTCAGAATTCATTTGTAGTGATTTTCAATTTCACGGTCATTTAGCTCTCTAAACAATTAGGTAAATGACCGAAAAACAACAAATGATGTTAGAACATGTTGGAAATTGATGACGTCGCTTTGAATGCTGCATACTGAACACAAAATAAGTCGGAGTTCAAATAAGCTTAAAAAACATCAAAGTGCCCGTGTAACAGATGAGTTCTCGTCCGAAACCCTGATACTCTGAAAGAGTTTGTCCAGTTTGTACACGAAGTGCGTCCAGTTTTTGCTGTAACCCTCTCTACTCTTTCACACATGCTATGCGGGTGAAATGATGATACCATTCCAAGTTTCAACATTTTTAGAATTCATTTTGTAGTGATTTTCAATTTCACGGTCATTTAGCTCCCTAAACAATTAGGTAAATGACCGAAAAACAACAAATGATGTTAGAACATGTTGGAAATTGATGACGT
>NW_021298464.1:54596-55198 GCF_002162155.2 Triticum dicoccoides
AAAGAGTTTGTCTAGTTTGTACACGAAGTGCGTCCAGTTTTTGCCGTGACCCTGTCTACTCTTTTGCACATGCTATGCGGGTCAAATGATGATACCATGCCAGGTTTCAACATTTTCAGAATTCATGTTGTAGTGATTTTCAATTTAACGGTCATTTAGCTCTCTAAACAATTAGGTAAATGACCGAAAAACAACAAATGATGTCATAACATGTTGGAAATTGATGACGTCGCTTTGAATGCTGCATACTGAACACAAAGGAAGTCGGAGTTCAAATAAGTTTAAAAAACATCAAAGTGCCCGTGTAACAGATGAGTTCTCGTCCGAAACCCTGGTACTCCGATAGAGTTTGTCCAGTTTGTACAAGAAGTGCGTCCAGTTTTTGCTGTGACCCTCTCTACTCTTTCGCACATGCTATGCGGGTGAAATGATGATACCATGCCAAGTTTCAACATTTTCAGAATTCATTTTGTAGTGATTTTCAATTTCACGGTCATTTAGCTCTTTAAACAATTAGGTAAATGACCGAAAAACAACAAATGATGTTAGAACATGTTGGAAATTGATGATGTCGCTTTGAATGCTGCATATTGAACACAAAA
>NW_021298464.1:57058-59936 GCF_002162155.2 Triticum dicoccoides
AGATGAGTTCTTGTGCGAAACCCTGATACTCCGAAAGAGTTTGTCCAGTTTGTACACGAAGTGCGTCCAGTTTTTGCCGTGACCCTGTCTACTCTTTTGCACATGCTATGCGGGTGAAATGATGATCCATGCCAAGTTTCAACATTTTCAGAATTCATGTTGTAGTGATTTTCAATTTCCCGGTCATTTAGCTCTCTAAACAATTAGGTAAATGACCGAAAAACAACAAATGATGTCAGAACATGTTGGAAATTGATGACGTCGCTTTGAATGCTGCATACTGAACACAAAAGAAGTCGGAGTTCAAATAAGTTTAAAAGCATCGAAGTGCCCGTGTAACAGATGAGTTCTCGTCCGAAACTCTGATACTCCGAAAGAGTTTGTCCAGTTTGTACACGAAGTGCGTCCAGTTTTTGCCGTGACCCTCTCTACTCTTTCGCACATGCTATGCAGGTGAAATGATGATACCATGCCAAGTTTCAACATTTTCAGAATTCATTTTGTAGTGATTTTCAATTTCACGGTCATTTAGCTCTCTAAACAATTAGGTAAATGACCGAAAAACAAAAAATGATGTCAGAACATGTCGGAAATTGATGACGTCGCTTTGAATGCTGCATACTGAACACAAAAGAAGTCGGAGTTCAAATAAGTTTAAAAAACATCGAAGTGCCCGTGTAACAGATGAGTTCTCGTCCGAAACCCTGATACTCCGAAAGAGTTTGTCTAGTTTGTACACGAAGTGCGTCCAGTTTTTGCCGTGACCCTGTCTACTCTTTTGCACATGCTATGCGGGTCAAATGATGATACCATGCCAGGTTTCAACATTTTCAGAATTCATGTTGTAGTGATTTTCAATTTAACGGTCATTTAGCTCTCTAAACAATTAGGTAAATGACCGAAAAACAACAAATGATGTCATAACATGTTGGAAATTGATGACGTCGCTTTGAATGCTGCATACTGAACACAAAGGAAGTCGGAGTTCAAATAAGTTTAAAAAACATCAAAGTGCCCGTGTAACAGATGAGTTCTCGTCCGAAACCCTGGTACTCCGAAAGAGTTTGTCCAGTTTGTACACGAAGTGCGTCCAGTTTTTGCTGTGACCCTCTCTACTCTTTCGCACATGCTATGCGGGTGAAATGATGATACCATGCCAAGTTTCAACATTTTCAGAATTCATTTTGTAGTGATTTTCAATTTCACGGTCATTTAGCTCTTTAAACAATTAGGTAAATGACCAAAAAACAACAAATGATGTTAGAACATGTTGGAAATTGATGATGTCGCTTTGAATGCTGCATATTGAACACAAAATAAGTCTGGAGTTCAAATAAGTTTAAAAACATTGAAGTGCCCGTGTAACAGATGAGTTCTCGTCCGAAACCCTAATACTCTAAAAGAGTTTGTCCAATTTGTACATGAAGTGCGTCCAGTTTTTGCCGTGACCCTCTCTACTCTTTCCCACATGCTATGCGGGTGAAATGATGATGCCATGCCAAGTTTCAACATTTTCAGAATTCATTTTGTAGTGATTTTCAATTTCATGGTCATTTACCTCTCTAAACAATTAGGTAAATGACCGAAAAACAACAAATGATGTTAGAACATGTTGGAAATTGATGACGTCGCTTTGAATGCTGCATACTGAACACAAACGAAGTCTAGAGTTCAAATAAGTTTAAAAAACATTGAAGTGCCCGTGTAACAGATGAGTTCTCGTCCGAAACCCTGATACTTCGAAAGAGTTTGTCCAGTTTGTACACGAAGTTCGTCCAATTTTTGCCGTGACCGTCTCTACTCTTTTGCACATGCTATGCGGGTGAAATGATGATACCATGCCAAGTTTCAGCATTTTCAGAATTCATTTTGTAGTGATTTTCAATTTCACGGTCATTTAGCTCTCTAAACAATTAGGTAAATGACCGAAAAACAAAAAATGATGTCAGAACATGTTGGAAATTGATGACGTCGCTTTGAATGCTGCATACTGAACACAAAAGAACTCCAGAGTTCAAATAAGTTTAAAAAACATTGAAGTGCCCGTGTAACAGATGAGTTCTCGTCCGAAACCCTGATACTCCGAAAGAGTTTGTCCAGTTTGTATACGAAGTGCGTCCAGTTTTTGCCGTGACCCTCTCTACTCTTTTGCACATGCTATGCGGGTGAAATGATGATACCATGCCAAGTTTCAACATTTTCAGAATTCATGTCGTAGTGATTTTCAATTTCACGGTCATTTAGCTCTCTAAACAATTAGGTAAATGACCGAAAAACAACAAATGATGTAAGAACATGTTGGAAATTGATGACGTCGCTTTGAATGCTGCATAGTGAACACAAAAGAAGTCGGAGTTCAAATAAGTTCAAAAAACATCGAAGTGCCCGTGTAACAGATGAGTTCTTGTGCGAAACCCTGATACTCCGAAAGAGTTTGTCCAGTTTGTACACGAAGTGCGTCCAGTTTTTGCCGTGACCCTGTCTACTCTTTTGCACATGCTATGCGGGTGAAATGATGATCCATGCCAAGTTTCAACATTTTCAGAATTCATGTTGTAGTGATTTTCAATTTCCCGGTCATTTAGCTCTCTAAACAATTAGGTAAATGACCGAAAAACAACAAATGATGTCAGAACATGTTGGAAATTGATGACGTCGCTTTGAATGCTGCATACTGAACACAAAAGAAGTCGGAGTTCAAATAAGTTTAAAAGCATCGAAGTGCCCGTGTAACAGATGAGTTCTCGTCCGAAACTCTGATACTCCGAAAGAGTTTGTCCAGTTTGTACACGAAGTGCGTCCAGTTTTTGCCGTGACCCTCTCTACTCTTTCGCACATGCTATGCAGGTGAAATGATGATACCATGCCAAGTTTCAAC
>NW_021298465.1:0-1241 GCF_002162155.2 Triticum dicoccoides
GATATGGTGCGGTCTATGATGTCTCTTACCGATTTACCACTATCATTTTGGGGATACGCTCTAGAGACAGCTACATTCACTTTAAATAGGGCACCGTCTAAATCCGTTGAGACGACACCGTATGAATTATGGTTTGGAAAGAAACCTAAGCTGTCGTTTCTAAAAGTTTGGGGATGCGAAGCTTATGTCAAGAAACTTCAACCTGAAAAGCTCGAACCCAAGTCGGAAAAATGCGTATTCATAGGATACCCTAAGGAAACTATAGGGTATACCTTCTACTTAAGATCCGAAGGCAAGATCTTTGTTGCCAAGAACGGATGCTTTCTGGAAAAAGAGTTTCTCTCGAAAGAAGTAAGTGGGAGGAAAGTAGAACTCGATGAAGTACTACCTCTTGAGCGGGATAGTGACGCAGCACACGAAACCGTTCCTGTGATGCCCACACCAACTGAAGAGGAAAACCATGATAATGATCAAAGTACTTCGGATCAAGTTACTGCTGAACTTCATAGGTCCACAAGGACACGTTCCGCACCAGAGTGGTACGGCAACCCTGTCCTGGAAATCATGTTGTTAGACAACAATGAACCTTCGAACTATGAAGAAGCAATGGCGGGCCCGGATTCCAACAAATGGCTTGAAGCCATGAAATCCGAGATAGAATCCATGTATGAAAACAAAGTATGGACTTTGACAGACTTGCCCGGTGATCGGCGAGCGATAGAAAACAAATGGATCTTTAAGAAGAAGACGGACGCGGATGGTAATGTTACCATTTATAAAGCTCGACTTGTCGCTAAGGGTTATCGACAGGTTCAAGGGATTGACTACGACGAGACATTCTCTCCCGTAGCGAAGCTAAAGTCCGTCTGAATCATGTTAGCAATTGCCGCATACTATGATTATGAGATATGGCAGATGGACGTCAAAACAGCATTCCTTAACGGGCATCTTAAGGAAGAACTGTATATGATGCAGCCGGAAGGTTTTGTCGATCCTCGGAACGCTAACAAAGTATGCAAGCTCCAGCGATCCATTTATGGACTGGTGCAAGCATCTCGGAGTTGGAACATTCGCTTTGATGAGATGATCAAAGCGTTTGGGTTTATGCAGACTTATGGAGAAGCCTGCGTTTACAAGAAAGTGAGTGGGAGCTCTGTAGCATTTCTCATATTATATGTAGATGACATACTCCTGATGGGAAATAATATAGAATTTCTAGACAGCATTAAGGCCTACTTGAA
>NW_021298466.1:0-1462 GCF_002162155.2 Triticum dicoccoides
CGATTTTCACGGTCCTTATCCTCGAGCATCTCAGCAGTGGTGCGAGTCCGTGAATCCTCCTGGGTGGGGTCAGCATAGATAGCCTGGAGATACCCTTGTGCTCCCGGAAGTGATCCTGGCATATACCGGAAATCAGAGTCCCGAAATAGACCAGATCTGACTCGCATAATGGTCATCATAGAGTAGGCGGCGTCCTGCACAGCCATCTCAATAGTAACCCCGAGTCCATAGGAGCAGTGAAGGGGCTCGGTGGATCCAGGATAAGATGGAAATATCCGGACAGTGCAGAGATACTGGCTTTGAT
The DNA here is from genome assembly GCF_002162155.2 of Triticum dicoccoides. Taxonomy (NCBI): domain Eukaryota; kingdom Viridiplantae; phylum Streptophyta; class Magnoliopsida; order Poales; family Poaceae; genus Triticum; species Triticum dicoccoides. The sequence goes on from NW_021298466.1 coordinate 305, forward strand.
TGAAGTCCCGAAATTGCTCTTCGACCGTGTACTCAGGATACCAACGGTATCCAGCCTCAGTCATTACCCTGACCAACTTGGCAGTATGGCCGGGTACATCTAGGCATCAAGTCAGGCGAACCACTTGATTGAGGTCGTGAGTGGCCATCTGAAAGCACAATCATAATGCAAGGGCATTAGAATTTCTAGCAAAATTTCGGCAGCATAACAGCTGTAAATGCTCAAGAAGGATTTTGAGACATTTGACAAAGGATTTCGTACACACTCAACATCATTATATCAAAGTTCTGAATCCAATCTAACAACATAATGTGGTAGTAGAACTGAACTAGGCTTGTATCCATCAAACTTATAAGGTACTACTGATTAGTAACACGTGATCCTGATAGAGAGAACAGATCCTAATTCCTTAACCCCCGGTGGAAGAATGGACTGACTCAGATCAGAATGTCATAAGATAAAGGAGTAAAAAGAGCCTTACGTTCCAACCCACAAACAATTCCCCTACATATAACTAAAGAATTTCTAGACTCAACATCGACCAGTTTGGCTTGGAGAACCTACAGGCAACCTGGCTCTGATGCCAACGCTGTCAGGACCCCGACTCGATGTCACATTGATCTAGCCGGTAACACCTCATATCACTTTGCGGCCTCACGCACGGTATCCCCTCGGGTGTCGCCTTACCTTTGCCCGGGACCGTTTGTGCCTTTTGGCTCACGTATATGATAGTGTCGCTAGCATCCATATGATAAGGAGCCCGGGCTGACATGACTAGTCGTAAACCCAAAGTGGCACAGACTTACAGGGACAGGCATCCATGACCCAGCTTCGAACGTGTCGGTCATCAGCAAATGGGTCCGGGCTGTAGCACTGGGCTAGCAGGACTCCGGTAAACCGGGCTGTAGCGGGCTAACAGGACTCCGGTACTCAAAGCGTGACATTTCCCCGAAGGGACAGACACAGGAACGAAGAAGGACACATGCCAGCCAGCCTAAGTGTTCCAGAGCAGTAGCAAGCTACCATGGCTCAGCGGTAACACTAGGAGACATTTCCCGGTAAGAGAGGCTACTAAAGATAAACAACTAGATAGTCAGATCCCACACATACCAAGCATTTCAATCATACACACAATATGCTCGATATGTGCAAATACAA
>NW_021298467.1:0-1492 GCF_002162155.2 Triticum dicoccoides
TTGGAGTTGTACCTTGACCTTATGACAACTAGAACCGGATACTTAATAAAACACACCCTTCCAAGTGCCAGATACAACCGGTGGTCGCTCTACCTCAGGGTTATGAGGAGGGGATCGCCGGGTAGGATTATGCTATGAGATGCTATTTGGAGATGCTACTTGGAGGACTTCAATCTACTCTCTTTTACTTGATGCAAGACGGTGGCTGCGAGAAGCGTAGTCTTCGACAGGATTAGCTATCCCCCTCTTATTCTGGCATTCTGCAGTTCAGCCCACTGATATGGCCTCCTTACACATATACCCATGCATATGTAGTGTAGTTCCTTGCTTGCGAGTACTTTGGATGAGTACTCACGGTTGCTTTCTCCCCCCTTTTTCCCCTTTCCCTTCTTTCTGGTTGTCGCAACCAGATGCTGGAGTCCAGGAGCCAGACGCCACCGTCGACGACGACCCCTACTACACCGGAGGTGCCTACTACTACGTGCTTCCCGCTGACGACGACCTGGAGTAGTTTAGGAGGATCCCAGGCAGGAGGCCTGCGCCTCCTTCGATCTGTATCCCAGTTTGTGCTAGCCTTCTTAAGGCAAACTTGTTTAACTTATGTCTGTACTCAGATATTGTTGCTTCCGCTGACTCGTCTATGATCGAGCACTTTTATTCGAGCCCTCGAGGCCCCTGGCTTGTATTATGATGCTTGTATGACTTATTTTATGTTTTAGAGTTGTGTTGTGATATCTTCCCGTGAGTCCCTGATCTTGATCGTACACATTTGCGTGCATGATTAGTGTACGATTGAATCGGGGGCGTCACAAGTTGGTATCAGAGCCAGGTTTCGATCCTGGGACCTGTGGGTTATGGGCCCACGTCGCCATTGGGTGGTACTAGGATCTTTTACTCCTCGACCTTTACTCTGGGACTCTGAACTCTTTTCTACTCGGGTTAAACGAAATTGCTAACTCTGACATTAGGATCCCGTTACCACGTTCACCCCAAAGTTGGATAAGCCATAGTTATTCTGTAGGATAGCATTTTGAATAGTGCCCATGTTGTCATTTGACTCCATTGAAACATCTTTGTTTTCAGATGGAACCCGCGAGGCAGGTCGTGCGCCACACTGCGGCCATTGGTGCCTCAGGATCACCTGCTGTGCTGGCTGATATGATGACCTATCTGGGTTATCGCTGGCACCCTGAGTACACCGTCTACGAGGAGTACCAGGACTTTAACCAGGAGCAGTACCGTGCCATCGTCCACCTCTACTCTCGGGAGTATGAGTCCACTACCGTGCTGCACACCGCTCATGGTGTTGGAGTGACCATCGAGATGGCAGTCCACGATGCGGCTCATGCTGCTCTGACACGTCTTCGTGGAGAGTATCAGGCGTTGGACACTTCCCCTTTCAGACACATTCCTATCGCATCTGACGTTGGCGCGGAGGGATACTACACTGCCGCCTACTCCACCGTCACCCGAGAGCCCTTCCACCATCAGC
>NW_021298468.1:0-1193 GCF_002162155.2 Triticum dicoccoides
TGTATGAAGAAGTACACCCCTGCAGGGTTAACATCATCTATTCGAATAGCCGTGTCCGCGGAAAAGGACTTCTGGGTTGCTTATATCAGTTCATAGACAAGTGAAAGTGGATACTCTAAAATACGCAAGATAAGCGTGAGTGCTATGGATGGCGTTCTCGTAGGGAGACGGGAGCGGATCCATAGTGGTGTATTGATATGGTGAATATGTGGACTCGTGTGCGCCACCTCAAAAGAGTTACTTGCAGTCGTAGTTCAGGATAGCCACCGAGTCAAAGCTGGCTTGCTGCAGTCAAACTCCACCATCCCCTTTGTTGATAATGATGCATGTGTAGATAGATCTGATGTAAGTCTTGCTGGGTACATTTGTACTCACGTTTGCCTATTTTATGTTTTTGCAGAGAGACTTCGGTCTCACTAGTAGTTCCACGTGGACTTCGACGTTTAGCTTGTTACCTCAGCTACGATCTTGTGCCCTCGGCAGTATCTGGTAGATAGTCAGGCTTCTCAGCCTTTTTCATTTATAGTTGTCTGTACTCAGACATGTTAAGCTTCCGCATGTGCTTTGACTTGTATGCTCTGATTGTTGGGTCATGAGACCCATGATTGTAATATCTCGCTCCTCAGAGCCTATTTGAATAAATTACTTGAGTCGTAGAGTCATGTTGTGATGCCATGTTGTATTTGCACATATCGAGCATATTGTGTGTATGCTACTGAAATGCTTGGTATGTGTGGGATCTGACCATCTAGTTGTTTATCTTTAGTAGCCTCTCTTACCGGGAAATGTCTCCTAGTGTTTCCACCGAGCCATGGTAGCTCGCTACTGCTCCGGAACACTTAGGCTGGCCGGCATGTGTCCTTCTTCGTTCCTGTGTCTGTCCCTTCGGGGAAATGTCACGCGATGAATACCGGAGTCCTGTTAGCCCGCTACAGCCCGGTTCACCGGAGTCCTGCTAGCCCAGTGCTACAGCCTGGATTCACTCGCTGATGACCGACACGTTCGATGCTGGGTCATGGATGCCTGTCCCTGTAAGTCTGTGCCACTTTGGGTTTACGACTAGCCATGTCAGCCCGGGCTCCTTATCATATGGATGCTAGCGACACCGTCATATACGTGTGCCAAAAGGCGCAAACGGTCCCGGGCCAAGGTAAGGCGACACCTGTGGGAATACCGTGCGTGAGGCCACAAAG
>NW_021298469.1:0-978 GCF_002162155.2 Triticum dicoccoides
GGAGAATGATGTGATGGACAAGACCCAATCCTAAACATAGCACAAGATCGTATAGTTCGTTTGCTAGAGTTTTCCAATGTCAAGTATCTTTTCCTTAGACCATGAGATCGTGTAACTCTCGGATACCGTAGGAGTGCTTTGGGTATGCCAAACGTCACAACGTAACTGGGTGACTATAAAGGTAGACTACGGGTATCTCCGAAAGTGTCTGTTGGGTGACATGGATCAAGACTGGGATTTGTCACTCCGTATGACGGAGAGGTATCACTGGGCCCACTCGGTAATGCATCATCATAATGAGCTCAGAGTGACCAAGTGTCTGGTCACGGGATCATGCATTACGGTACGAGTGAAGTGACTTGCCGGTAACGAGATTGAACGAGGTATTGGGATACCGACGATCGAATCTCGGGCAAGTAACATATCGATAGACAAAGGGAATAGCGTACGGGATTGATTAAATCCTCGACATCGTGGTTCATCCGATGAGATCATCGTGGAGCATGTGGGAACCAACATGGGTATCCAGATCCCGCTGTTGGTTATTGACCGGAGAGTCGTCTCGGTCATGTCTGCTTGTCTCCCGAACCCGTAGGGTCTACACACTTAAGGTTCGGTGACGCTAGGGTTATGAAGATATGTATATGCAGAAACCCGAATGTTGTTCGGAGTCCCGGGTGAGATCCCGGACGTCACGAGGAGTTCCGGAATGGTCCGGAGGTAAAGAATTATATATAGGAAGTGCTATTTCGGGCATCGGGACAAGTTTCGGGGTTATCGGTATTGTACCGGGACCACCGGAAGGGTCCCGGGGGTCCACCGGGTGGGGCCACCTGTCCCGGGGGGCCACATGGGCTGTAGGGGGTGCGCCTTGGCCTAGATGGGCCAAGGGCACCAGCCCCTATAGGCCCATGCGCCTAGGGTTTCCCCCTAGGAGGAGTCCTAGTGGTGGAAGGCACCCCTAGGTGCCTTGGGGGG
>NW_021298470.1:0-1289 GCF_002162155.2 Triticum dicoccoides
TGGCTCTCTGGGGTCAACTGGAACCCTACGCCCTGTACTGTACTGACGCCTATCATCTGGCTGCCGAGGAGCGTAAGACCCACCCCTCGGAGGGGAATAGGGCACTCGACGCCTATCATCTCGGTCGAGTCTGTCGCCATATTGATCTCGCCGATTCTCACGCCCTTCGCGCCGCGGAGGCGATCTGGGGCTGTGAGCCGACTGAACCGTATTCACAGTGACGGATCGACTGTGAATTCTGTTGCGCGACTGAGACACGGCTGAATTCTGATCTCCTGCTGCCCGGAGCAGATCCCTGATCTGCAGCAAACCTCTGCCAGCTTCCGACTGCGAAGGCTGGATGGACTCTGCTATACGGGCCGCAGCTGCTAAATTCTGAATTGGGGTTCGATATACCTGAGTCGGCGGGAAGAGTTGACGTCGACTGTTGTCGGGAACTCGTTGCCGCGCGCGCTCGTCGAGTGCTCGCTGAAGGTTCTCCAGTCGAGTGCGCTCGGCCAAATTGGCCAGACGCGCCTCCTCCAAGGCACGAGCCTCGGGGGTTTCTCGTGCGATGGGAATACGCAGGGGATCCTCGTTCCTGCGGCGAAGTTCCTCCCTTTGCAGAGAGTCGAGTGGCTCGGGCTGGTACTCTTCGTAGCCTCGTGCAGGGTCGCCGCCGTCACCTGCTCCACCACCACGGGCGAAGCCAGGAGGGATGTGGGGCCCGTCGATCATCAAGATTTCCGCTGCTGGATCACTGCTTCCGCACTCGGATGCAGTCTCTACGGAGCCAGTCGACTGATCGAACAAGCCGTAGAGAGATTCGTTGGGCTCGATTGCCGCAACTTGGGTAGTAGCCGATTGGCGAGCCACCGCGTGACTCACCCATCGCTGAAGCCTCGACCGGCCTGAGCGCTTGCGCTGGCGGGAGACCGGGAGGGTGGACGATGGAGGAGCCGACCGATACTGGGTCGACGGTTGCCGCAGCAGAACGCCGCGGACACATGCGCGAAAATGCGTCGCACCGCGGACGGGGAGCGCATCTACGTCGAGTGGAGCCTCCTGGAGCCATGCGGAGTCGTCGGCGATGAAGGTGAGAGTGCCGAGACGGATCTCTTGACCCTCGACCAAAACTCCAGCAGACACCATGATGAAAGTACTCGGAAGAATCGCAACTTCTCCACAAAATCGCTAAAACACCTGCCCCACGGTGGGCGCCAACTGTCGTGGTTCTAAGCCTGACAGTAGAGTGGGGGGTAGGTATGGAGAGGCAAGGTCCTAGCTATGGAGAGGTTGTAAGCACAAAG
>NW_021298471.1:0-966 GCF_002162155.2 Triticum dicoccoides
GCCACGAGGTCGCCGTGGCTAGAGCTCACGCGCGTCACGTCCAAGCACACCACCATGCTCAGCACCACGCCAGGATCCCAAAACCCTAGTCTATCGCTCCTGTGGCGCACCGTAGCCACCGCCCGCGCCTCACCCGAACTCCGGCCGCCGCCGTCGTCATGATTGCCGTCGCCTCCGGCCACCTTAGCTTCTCCCGTCCGCCCTGTTAGATGCGCGCGAGTCTGGGCATCCCGTAGAGCCCCTCCGCCGCTCTTTTGGTCATCGGAGGGCGAATCCCGGCGCTCTCCGCCGTCCCTGGCCTCGCCGGCGACGAGCCGCGGGTCAACTCCGGCGAGTTGACCCGGGTTTGACCCCGCCTCTCTCTCACTGACATGCGGGCCCCGCCCGGCTAATCAAGTTAGGTTAGTATTAACTAAGTTAGATTAGTTAGTTAGACACTGACACTCGGGACCCACCGGTCAGGGGTTGACCGGGCTGTGCCACATTGACCTGCTGACGTCATCGTGACGTCAGTATGACGCAGTAATATTTTCTGGATTTTTTTATATAATTCAGGAAATTTCAGAAAATGCCTAAAACTTCTAAAAATCATAGAAAATTAACCGTAACTCCAAATTAAATAAATTATATATGAAAAATTATCAGAAAAATTCAAGGAATCCATCTGTACCATTTTCATGCATGTTAGAACAACTTATAGCTGCTGTTTAGCACAAATCAATTAAATGGCATTTGAATAATCACATATGGAGTTTGAATTTGAATCTTATATTCAAACCAACTTCATTTAATCTGTTGCTAGTTGCATTAGCCCAAAACACATCCATTTTGCCATGTCATGATCATGCATCATATTGTGCATTGCATTGATCGTGTTTTTCTGTATTTGCCGGTAATTGTCCCCTCTCGATAGACGTGTACCGCCGATGTGATCGATGACACCGATGAAGAGCTATATTATCTTCA
>NW_021298472.1:0-1055 GCF_002162155.2 Triticum dicoccoides
CTCACTTGATTGGGAGCTTGCGGTGCTCGAGCAATTGATCTTGAAGTCGTTGTAGTCATCTTCGGTGATCGAAGGATTTTTCTCCTTGATCTTCTGATAACTCTCACCTTTCTCGATCATTCTCTTCACATTGCTTTTCCAAGTAGACAGGGCCTTGCTCATCTTTGTGAGGGCAGCATTGTTCACTTTATTCCCTTTGAGGCTTGTGTTTTCAAATTCAGCGGGGAACTTGTATCGTTCGTGCAGCTTCGTGAAGAGGAGGTTGCGCAAATTCCCTCGGTCAGGATGCCTCAGGTTCTCGGTGTTGATCGAGACGGTGCTCCGGACAATGCACCCGAGCTGAAGCGAGTACCCCTTGACTATTCGTTCGGGCGCCATTGGATTCCCGTTGGAGTCCACTTCAGTAACTTCCTCCTTGAGGGTGCGGAGCACGATCGGGCGCCGGTCCTTCCGTTGCCTCTTCGGTTGGCTGCCATCTGTGCGTGCGCTGCCATCATCAGTGGTGGCATCCTCGGCGGCACCATCAGTGGTGGCATCAGTGTGGTCATCCTCGGCGGCACCATCCGTGGTCTCAGGATCGGTGGGGAAGGCGGCGGCCTCATAGAAGTGAGGTTGTTCCTCCATCTCCTGGGACAGCTCCCAGAATGCCTTGCCGCCCGAACCCCCGGCCTCATCGTTGTGGGCCATGTTTCTCTCTAAATAGAAACAAAGTTTGGTCAAAAAGTTGGTTATTGTCAAGGAACAAGATCATGGTCTCATCATTTAGGGTTTGTCGACACCGAGGCATCCTAAAATCTAAGCTTTTATCATTGAGGGTTTTTCGACGCCAAGGCACCCTAAAAGCCTAACCTTTCATCATTTCGGTTTTTATCGACACCGAGGCACCCTAAAAGCCATGCATTAGTCACAAGTACGCCGGGGCACTTGATCCTACTTAATTAACTACTAAGATACCCCGGCCCATGCATTAGTCACAAGTACCCCATATGTCCTATTTTTAGCAAAGTCATGCTAAAATTCACGGAAAATTTCAGCATGACCTTTGCTGAAAATAG
>NW_021298473.1:0-1890 GCF_002162155.2 Triticum dicoccoides
GGTCGCCCACGACGTGATGCCGAGTGGCCATGTGGTACACGCCGGTGACACCTTATTAATTTCTCTCCACTCCATGGGGAGAATGGAAGGCGTGTGGGGGAAAGACTGCCGGGAGTATAACCCGGATAGATGGCTCTCAGAGGATGGCAAGAAGCTGCGGTACGTGCCGTCTCACAAATTTTTGTCATTCAGCTCGGGCCCGAGGCTGTGCCTTGGCAAGGACGTCTCATTCATGCAGATGAATACTATTGTTGCGGCAATGGTGTGGAACTTTGATGTGGAAGTGGTTGAAGGGCAGAGAGTCCAGCCGAAGATGTCTTGTGTGCTGCAGATGAAAAATGGACTCATGGTGAAGTTGAAGAAGCGAGAAATGTAACCTTTGGTCTCTTTTTCTTATCTGCAATTGTATCTTGCGTGAGTCTTTCGCGTTCGGGACCTCAGTGTATTTGTATGTGTACTGTTGTATGATTTATTTTTCTGTCAATATAATGTTATATGAATAAAAATAGAGTGAGGATTTGGTGTCCACTAGGTGTGGCGCCCCTCGATTCAGAAGCGTTGGATCTGTATCGTGCGATGCGCTCCTCGTTCTGCAATAAGAGTATGCTAAGACAATGTGGTTATATAAATGATCTGGTAGGATTGTACGAAATGGCATGAATATGGTACATCGATGGATAGCGGATAGGAGATGGAAAAAGTAGTGCTAGGCTGCAGCAATGAATAACATCATCATATGGAAAAAAATATCATTGGAGGAAAGAAAAACAAGAACAAGGAAAAGTTTCATCACCAGAGAGAATAACCCGTACATGGATGCATGTGAGATCTTATTTAAAACACGTAAATGAAAACTAGTGTTTTTTTAGGAAAACTGATATTGGTTTGCTGTACTGTAGGAGGAGGAGGAAGACAAAACTTAAGAGGTATGCATCCTATCTACGACCACCAGCACGTATCATAGTTTTAAAAACTAGACCAGACCGGCGGTCCGACCGGAAAAACCATGGACCAGCATCTTGCATGGTTTTTTAAGGTGTACCGGTCTTTTAGTAAAAACCAGAAAGTATTTTAAAAGGTGCATCAACGAGGAATGAAACAGCTAACCTTTAGGAAAGGCATGCTAAAGGCCCAATAAGCAACTACGCTAATAACAATTTGTAATTATTAATGATTTGCATCCAATATTATGTGTATTCATTTGATGTGAGATCAAAATTTTGAGAAAATACATTTAATATTTTGGGTTTTGGTCGCAAATGAACCGATGAACTGATGGCCCGACCAATAAAAATCTTAACCAACAAAACCTCACCAGTTCGGTTTATTAAACTATGACACCTATCCGTCTGTCTCACTGTTCTGCTGACCAAAGCGCTAATGAGCACATACTGGCTTTTTTTTTTAGCCAGAGCACGGCTAGTCGTTTGATGGAGAATAAGAAATTGACGGTGGATCTTGCCATGGGCCAATGCCACCCAGGTCACCTGAATACCCGATGATTCCCTATGATTATGCATAAAATAAATAACTTGGTACATACACAATGACGGAATGACTCAACTTATCATATATAGAGGGAAATAACCGTGCCTTATTATTTCTATTACTTCTTTAAGATGCAAGCCTCTTGTAATAGTTAACAAAGGAACACAATCCATTGTGATATAGAAATTATTAATCAATACATAATCATCAGACTGCGTAGTAATCCTGTCGGTCCTTACATTTGAAGACACGGCCCTGGAAAATGCTCCCTTCTTTTTTATTTACCACTATAGGAATCGACGAGTTTGTTGAGTGCACTTTATTGGGCACTCAGCAAACACACAACTTTACGGAGTGTGGTTGTAAAACACTCGGTAAAAATAGACACTCGGCATATTGAAA
>NW_021298474.1:0-633 GCF_002162155.2 Triticum dicoccoides
ACAAGAATATGATCCTACAGACTACGAACAAGTGGTGGTGGTGGGTGTCACAAATCCGTCAAGCAAATCTCAAATTCTTACCAGTTCTTACCCAGCAGCAGGCGGTGATCGGCAACCGTTGTAGTCAAAAACTCTCAAAGCTTGGATAGAGCGATTACCAGGGAGAGTCAAACGCACGACGTAGATGTATGTGGAGCTGGGAAGGCTTATAATATGGTAGCAAAAAGGGTCAGCAATAATCAATTCAGAGATGCAAAGTTGAATAAACGCTCAACGACGGTACTGTGCTGGTCCTAGGCTAGACTGTGCTAGAGACGCGAGCCTAGAACACTAACAAAATCACGGCGCGGCACGTAAACAAGGGAAAAGCACACTCTGAATTTTTTTTTCGCTTTTTTTTCTTTTTTTTTTCTTTTTTTCTTTTTTTTTGCGCTCTTTTTTTTTGCGCTGCTTTTTTTTTCTTTTTTTTGCGAAAAATCACTATAATGGCGAGTGTCTCAAAACTCTTCCTAGCTCAAACTGACAGGATGGGCACGAAATTTTTTCGACCAATTTTTTTTTTTCGACTGCCCGGACCCAAAAACTGGAAACGGGTCAAAAAAAACTTCCTATAATGGCACCTGTCTCAAAACA
>NW_021298474.1:1064-17584 GCF_002162155.2 Triticum dicoccoides
TCTTTTTTTTTGCGCTCTTTTTTTTTGCGCTGCTTTTTTTTTGCGAAAAATCACTATAATGGCGAGTGTCTCAAAACTCTTCCTAGCTCAAACTGACAGGATGGGCACGAAATTTTTTCGACCAATTTTTTTTTTTCGACTGCCCGGACCCAAAAACTGGAAACGGGTCAAAAAAAACTTCCTATAATGGCACCTGTCTCAAAACACTCAGAAACACCTAAAAATAGGATAGCCAGAAATTTTTTCGAAAAATGCGTTTTCGAAAAATTTTGGGCCTAAACGGAGCGTGGCTACCCGACTCTTTTTTTTCCGAAACCTACTCTGGCAAGGAAACACGAATCGGAATCTAGATGGATCCCGAAAACAAACCTAATAAGCAAAGAACTCGGATTGGTGGTGGATATATGGTGGTGGTATATGGCAGCGGTGGTGGTAGCGGTGGTAGTATATGGATATGGATCGGTGGTGGTATATGGACACGGATTGGTGGTGGTATATGGATACGGATTCGGTGCGGTGGTGGTAGATGGCAGGGACGATGATGATGGTGCGGCGGTGGCGTGACAACTTATGACCAGAACTCGAAACTCTAAAAGACTAGACTCTAAGACCAGCAACTAGACACGACGATGCAAACCGCAAATTCAACAAAGCAAAACCCTAAAAAGATTATGCAAGGCTCAGATTGGTTCGGATATGATGAACTAACCCTAATTTTTTTTGTGTGGCTTTTTCGTGGACTATAGGTATGAAGAACAGACTCGATCTAAACTACTAAAAAACTGTAAAATCTCACCGAGCAACCTGGAAATCTGATACCACTTGATAGAGGCGGGGGGGTGTCCCGATCTTTCGATGAGATGGTAACTATCGATTTGGTGGAGACGACTTTGACGATCCGACTACAAACATGCACGACGTTGCGCCTTAGCAATCGCTAAACCAATCTCCAGAGGTTATTGACCACGCCGGTGCACGATCAACCTGACCACGAAGGTCTATTCCTGCAAGCAATCGAAGAACGAGCAAGAATATGATAAAAGCAATCTGAATATTGCAAATATGTATGAAGTATTGATAAAGGTGGGGATCCGAAAGCGGTCTTGGTCTGGTCGTTGGACACAAACGAAGTACACGAAGTTGCGTTGGCTAACTTTTAACTAAACAAATCCCAAAGTCTAAACGATGCCCTAAGGGCTGTATATATGGAGGAAGAGGGAGGAATTTCGTGGCCCTTGGTGGAGGAGTCCGAAATCAACCCTATCTCTTGTTTGCCCACACATACGGACTCTAAAAATAGCCTATACTTATGTATTTCGAAATTACATGGGCCTGGCCCAATAATAAGGTGACGCAGCACCTAAAATAGCCTCGGGACGAAATTTATGAAGTGGCATCTTGTATATTTCGTCCAAGGCTTCATGCACCCATTATGGTGGCTTCAAAGTCCTGAAATCATCACTTGTAACTCCGTTCTTGTTCCCCTTGCGCATGCCATCATCTCCATGCTTGTTCTTGCTCCAATGTTCATCCTTCTCCAAGCTAGGCCCTTCATTTGTAAGCAAAACAAATGTATCCAATTTAGGCAGCATCATATTCTCATGAACATTAGAATCATTACCAAGAAACGAAAGTACCTGGTAATTTAGTTGGCGTGCACGAGCTCTAGTAATTGGTCCAGTATGTATAGCAGCAGGGGCTATGGGTGTAACAATTGTATTGATGTCCTCATCATAAGCTCATTGAGAGGTGCAGCAATGGTGCTGAAATCTCTCACAAAACGCCTATAGAATCCAGCGAGGCCAAGAAAACTCCTCACTTGTGTGACTGTTTTGGGCTGCGGCCAACTCTCAATAGCTTCAATCTTGGCTTTATCAACTTCAATTCCCTGTGGAGTAACAACATAGCCAAGAAAAGATGGTAGCCACTACGCAAATCAACTTTGGAGAATATTGTAGAGCCACTCAATTCATCAAGCATATCATCTAGCCTAGGAATAGGATGACGATAACGAATAGTAATATTATTAATGCCTCTACAATCAACACACGTACGTGATGTACCATCCTTTTTCGGCACTAGAATAATAGGAACAGCACAAGGACTAAGGGATTCGCGTATATAACCTTTGTCGAGAAGCTCTTGTACTTGACGCATAATCTCCTTCGTCTCCTCTGGATTGGTACGGTATGGTGCACGGTTTGGCAGTGAAGCACCGGGAATTAAGTCAATCTGATGCTCAATCCCTCGAATAGGCGGTAATCCCGGTGGCACGTCTTGTGGAAAAACGTCAGCGAACTCCTGCAAAATGTTAGTGACAGCAGGAGGCAAAGAGGAAGGCACGTCCTCGAATGAAAATAATGCCTCTTTGCACACAAAAGCATAGCAAACAGATTTGCTGAAATCTAGCTCATCAATATCAGATTTGGTGGCAAATAAACATGCACTTTTCAATTTAATTTCAGAAGCAACACTAGATGGTTTATTATTAGGCTTCATTTGTTTCTCAAATTCTTTTGCCACAATCTGATTTTCACTCTTATTCTTCTCCTGTTTTGCTTTATTAGCTCTATTAATATCATCTTTCAAAATGGAATCAGGAGTCATAGGAAGCAAAGTAATATTTTTATCCTTATGAACAAGAGTATAGTGATTGTTTCTACCATGGTGTACAGAATTTTTATCAAATTGCCATGGTCTACCAAGTAATAAGGAACATGCTTGCATAGGTACCACATCACACTCAACATAATCAGCATATGTAGAGATACTAAAATGCACATGAACAGTACGTGTTACCTTAACCTTGCCGCTGTTGTTGAACCATTGGATGTAGTAAGGATGTGGATGTGGTCTTGTGGTGAGAGAAAGCTTCTCCACCATCTCCATGCTAGCCAAGTTGTTGCAGCTCCCTCCGTCTATTATGACGCGCACAGAACGTTCCTTCACAACTCCCTTGGTATGGAACAAATTGTGCCTCTGATTTTGCTCAGCTTGTGTGACCTGCACACTCAAAACACTTTGAGCAACTAAACATTCATACCTGTCAGCGTCTTCAGGAGCCATGTATTGCGTCTCATGATCAGAATCATCTCCACCATGTTCTTCACGTGTAATAAGAGCCAATGTCTCCTCATCATAGTCACTAGCGGACTCATATCCACCATCCGCGGTAGCAATCATCACACGCGGAGATTAGCATTCTCTCGCATAATGACCTCCTCCCTTACAACGACGACAAATAATATCACTTGTGTGCCCTGTTGATGCGCTGGAAGAAGAAGAACTCTGTGCAGGCCCGGCAGGTGCGCTCTTGGCAGATAATGGTGGTTGTTCCTGTTTTCTTGTATCACGGCTATAGGAGGCACCTGATTGAGGTGCTGGTGCAGTTGAAGTAGAAGATGCACGCGGTGTCCATGATGAAGGTCGGCCTGCAGAAAAGTTAGTTCGCGCCAATGCTTGTCGATCCTGCACTTCACGTTCAGCTTTACAAGCAAGATGGAATAAACGAGTGATATTAGTATACTCCTTATAGTCTAGAATGGTCTGAATCTCTCTATTTAATCCACCCAGAAAACGTGCAAGCATAGCTTCATTCTCCTCAACAATACCACATCGAATCATGCTAGTTTGTAATTCCTGATTGATGAGGACATCAATACAATTGTTACACCCACAGCCCCTGCTGCTATACATACTGGACCAATTACTAGAGCTCGTGCACGCCAACTAAATTACCAGGTACTTTTGTTTCTTGGTAATGATTCTAATGTTCATGAGAATATGATGCTGCCTAAATTGGATACATTTGTTTTGCTTACAAATGAAGGGCCTAGCTTGGAGAAGGATGAACATTGGAGCAAGAACAAGCATGGAGATGATGGCATGCGCAAGGGGAACAAGAACGGAGTTACAAGTGATGATTTCAGGACTTTGAAGCCACCATAATGGGTGCATGAAGCCTTGGACGAAATATACAAGATGCCACTTCATAAATTTCGTCCCGAGGCTATTTTAGGTGCTGCGTCACCTTATTATTGGGCCAGGCCCATGTAATTTCGAAATACATAAGTATAGGCTATTTTTAGAGTCCGTATGTGTGGGGAAACAAGAGATAGGGTTGATTTCGGACCCCTCTACCAAGGGCCACGAAATTCCCCCCTCTTCCTCCATATATACAGCCCTTAGGGCATCGTTTAGACTTTGGGTTTTGTTTAGATTAAAAGTTCGCCATAGCTGCAACTTCGCGTACTTCGTTTGTGTTCAACGACCAGACAAAGGCGTCACAGAACCCCACCTTGATCAATAAAGCTTTCATCTTATATTCGCAATATCCAGATTGCAATCTTAGTTTCTTGCTTGTTCTTCGTTTGCTCGCAGGAAACAGACCCTCGTGGTCAGGTTGATCGTGCTCCGGCGTGGTCAATAACCTCTCGGAGTTGGTTTAGCGATTGCTAAGGCGCGACGTCCTCGCACGTTCGTAGTCGGATCGTCAAAGTCGACTTCCACCAAAGCGAAATCCACCATCTCATCGAAAGACGGGACACCTTAGCCTCTATCATATAGGAACATTATTTTTGGGTTTTGTTTCTTGTTCTACTAATCATGACAGGATCCAGAGTCAATTCATGGGCTTTATCGATCGCGGGAGACGTGCCACCACCTTTGCAAATACCACAACCGTCACGAGAGGTGCACAAACATCCAAATGCACATGATCAGGTTAATGTATCTATACCACCATTTAATGGCCGTTTTAAACCTGCTTTATATATTGAATGGGAGTTCGACATAAAAATATATTTGCTTCCCATAATTTCAATGAACATAAAAAGGTTAAGGTTGCGGTTGGTTCTTTCACTGGTTATGCTTTGGTTTGGTGGAGTGAATATTGTCGGTTACACCCTGATTATATACCTACTACTTGGGATGATTTGAAACTTGCCATGCGACATACTTTCGTCCCTGCTTATTATACTCGTGACATGATTAAGAAGTTGCAACACTTAAAACAAGGTAGTGAAACTGTAACAAAATATTATGATGATTTACAAACTACCTTGTTGCATTCATCTTTAGAAGAAAGTGAAGATGATTTTATGGATAGATTTTGGGGAGGATTAAACCGTGATATTCAAGAGATACTAATTCATGAAGAGTGTTATCCTATGGACCATTTGTTTCATCTTGCTTGCAAAGCTGAACAGGAAATAAAACGACGTGTTGGCCACAAGGAGAACAAGCACACGGTGCACATTCCAAGAGTTGATATGATTGTTCCTTCAACTACTAGGCATACTATGACAACCACATCCGTTGTTGTCAGGACTACATCACCTCCACCATGTGAGACATCGCCCCCGAGAGTGGCTACATCATCTAAGTTGATCATAAGAGGTAATGACAAAGGTATTGATCTTCCATCTCTACATGAGAATGATGAATGCCTTGTCAATTTGAATGCACCATCTGATGAGCTACCCACTACTTTGATCACACCACCTATTTTAGAGGACTGCGTTGATAATTTGACTTTGCCATGTGATCAAACAACTGAAATACCAACAATTTTGAGTGCACCCATTGAATTAACTATTGATGCAAAAGAACCAATCTTTAATCATTTTGATATGACCTTTAATCTTGGTGATGATTCTGTGTTAAATGACTTATTGCATGTTTGCTTATTTAAGCATGTTCTAGCATGTAAATTTGATGCAAGTAAGGTTTATTCACCAATGTTGGGATGGTTTAATGATGAACATTGTCAATCTTTTGAAATGAATAAGAGCTTCACTTATATGTGCAAACTGAGTTGCAATATTTTCATGCCTTCTACTTCTTGTGCTAATTTTTTGGCTTTAGATTTTATGAACTATGCAAGTTACTCATCTATTCATGTGTCATATATGCAAAAATCAAGGGAAGTAAAAATGGATGACATATACATATACAACATGTACACCTTGTCTCTTTTGTTAGCCACATTTCAGATTAAGCAACGCCGAGGACGGCTTTATTTTCAAGAAGGAGAGGATGATGAGGACATGACTACCTTGGATATGACCAAAAATATTGCATATATGCATATTTGTCAGGTGATTTCTAGTGCAAACTATTCAATAATCTATTTATCTTATCCAGAACAAAAATACTTCACACACTTTTGTGTTTTGTCTAATTGCAGGTGTATGGGACATTTGTACAATCCACATATGAAGATAAGGAAGAAAGAGATGTTTATTTGCTGTCCAAAAAGTTCTCTCACGTCACTTTTGGCCCAAGAGAAGATAGAGTCCAAGTCTCTCACGTTCTGGATTCAGATTCGGACTGCACAGACACACCTGACTCAAAACGCACACAAGTTTTTCATACGGACTCCGAATTGGGTGATTCTTTTTTTGTTGGAAACTAGATTTCGTGCACTTTCCAACCCAATTGGAATCACCTTCAAATTCGTCCGGAGCGTTGAGTTGTGGACGAAACAATCTGATGCTGCAGCAGAATCCGAGTCAAACTACAAGTCCAAAGGTGTTACATCACCTCCACTTGGGCCCATTGGCCTTGTACGACCTAGATTTAGTTTTAGGCTGCCTTGGGACGTCCTCCCACCTCCTTGGCCTCCACCCCTTGCTCCTATATAAGTAGATCCATCTAGTAGCTTTTCCTTGGGATTTCTTTAGTTAAAAGTTAGCCATTGCAACTTCGTGTACTTCGTTTGTGTCCAACGACCAGACCAAGACCGCTTCCGGATCCCCACCATTATCAATACCTCATATATATTTGCAATATTCAGATTGCTTTATCATATTCTTGCTCGTTCTTCGATTGCTTGCAGGAATAGACCTTCGTGGTCAGGCTGACCGTGCTTCCGGCCTCGTCAG
The DNA here is from genome assembly GCF_002162155.2 of Triticum dicoccoides. Lineage (NCBI taxonomy): Eukaryota > Viridiplantae > Streptophyta > Magnoliopsida > Poales > Poaceae > Triticum > Triticum dicoccoides. The sequence continues at coordinate 7,949 of NW_021298474.1, forward strand.
TAACCTCAGGAGATTGGTTTAGCGATTGCTAAGGCGCAACGTCGTGCACGTTTGTAGTCGGATCATCAAAGTCGTCTCCACCAAATCGATAGTTATCATCTCATCGAAAGATCGGGACACCCTCGCCTCTATCAAGATATGTTCCTGATATATATCTTACTTGGGAGTTAGAAACTGAACAACGATTTACATGTTTACAATATCCTGAGGAGAGACGAGTTGCTGCTGCTATTTGTGCTTTCACTAGTTTTGCATGTGTATGGTGGTCTGAACATTGTAGATTATATCCTATTCCAACTACTTGGGCTGCTTTGAAAACTGCTATGCGTACGCGTTGGGTTCCACCATATTATCAACGTGAATTGCTTCAAAAATTGCAGCGTTTAAGACAAGGGAAAAATTCTATAGAAGAATATTATCAGGAATTACAAACTGGCATGATTAGATGTGGTATTGTTGAGGAGAATGAAGCTATGCTTGCACGTTTTCTGGGTGGATTAAATAGAGAGATTCAGACCATTCTAGACTATAAGGAGTATACTAATATCACTCGTTTATTCCATCTTGCTTGTAAAGCTGAACGTGAAGTGCAGGATCGACAAGCATTGGGGCGAACTAACTTTTCTGCAGGCCGACCTTCATCATGGACAGCACGTGCATCTTCTACTTCAACTGCACCAGCACCTCCATCCGGTGCCACCTCCAGCCGTGATACAAGAAAACAGGCACAACCACCATTATCTGCCAAGAGCGCACCTGCGGGGCCTGCACAGCGTTCTTCTTCTTCCATGGCATCAACAGGGCACACAAGTGATATTATTTGTCGTCGTTGTAAGGGAGGAGGTCATTATGCGAGAGAATGCAAATCTCCGCGTGTGATGATTGCTACAGTGGATGGTGGATATGAGTCCGCTAGTGACTATGATGAGGAGACTTTGGCTCTTATTACACGTGAAGAACATGGTGGAGATGATTCTGATCATAAGACGCAATACATGGCTCCTGAAGACGCTGACAGGTATGAATGTTTAGTTGCTCAACGTGTTTTGAGTGTGCAGGTCACACAAGCTGAGCAAAATCAGAGGCACAATTTGTTCCATACCAAGGGAGTTGTGAAGGAACGTTCTGTGCGCGTCATCATAGACGGAGGGAGCTGCAACAACTTGGCTAGCATGGAGATGGTGGAGAAGCTTTCTCTCACCACAAGACCACATCCACATCCTTACTACATCCAATGGTTCAACAACAGCGGCAAGGTTAAGGTAACACGTACTGTTCGTGTGCATTTTAGTATCTCTACATATGCTGATTATGTTGATTGTGATGTGGTACCTATGCAAGCATGTTCCTTATTACTTGGTAGACCATGGCAATTTGATAAAAATTCTGTACACCATGGTAGAAACAATCACTATACTCTTGTTTATAAGGATAAAAATATTACTTTGCTTCCTATGACTCCTGATTCCATTTTGAAAGATGATATTAATAGAGCTAATAAAGCACAACAGGAGAAGAATAAGAGTGAAAATCAGATTGTGGCAAAAGAATTTGAGCAACAAATGAAGCCTAATAATAAACCATCTAGTGTTGCTTCTGAAATTAAATTGAAAAGTGCATGTTTATTTGCCACCAAATCTGATATTGATGAGCTAGATTTCAGCAAATCTGTTTGCTATGCTTTTGTGTGCAAAGAGGCATTATTTTCATTCGAGGACGTGCCTTCCTCTTTGCCTCCTGCTGTCACTAACATTTTGCAGGAGTTCGCTGACGTTTTTCCACAAGACGTGCCACCGGGATTACCGCCTATTCGAGGGATTGAGCATCAGATTGACTTAATTCCCGGTGCTTCACTGCCAAACTGATAGAGGCAAAGGTGTCCCGTCTTTCGATGAGATGATGGATATCGCTTTGGTGGAAGTCGACTTTGACGATCCGACTACGAACGTGCGAGGACGTCGCGCCTTAGCAATCGCTAAACCAACTCCGAGAGGTTATTGACCACGCCGGAGCACGATCAACCTGACCACGAGGGTCTGTTTCCTGCGAGCAAACGAAGAACAAGCAAGAAACTAAGATTGCAATCTGGATATTGCGAATATAAGATGAAAGCTTTATTGATCAAGGTGGGGTTCTGTGACGCCTTTGTCTGGTCGTTGAACACAAACGAAGTACGCGAAGTTGCAGCTATGGCGAACTTTTAATCTAAACAAAACCCAAGGTCTAAACGATGCCCTAAGGGCTGTATATATGGAGGAAGAGGGGGTGGATTTCGTGGCCCTTGGTGGAGGGGTCCGAAATCAACCCTATCTCTTGTTTCCCCACACATACGGTCTCTAAAAATAGCCTATACTTATGTATTTCGAAATTACATGGGCCTGGCCCAATAATAAGGTGACGCAGCACCTAAAATAGCCTCGGGACGAAATTTATGAAGTGGCATCTTGTATATTTCGTCCAAGGCTTCATGCACACATTATGGTGGCTTCAAAGTCCTGAAATCATCACTTGTAACTCCGTTCTTGTTCCCCTTGCGCATGCCATCATCTCCATGCTTGTTCTTGCTCCAATGTTCATCCTTCTCCAAGCTAGGCCCTTCATTTGTAAGCAAAACAAATGTATCCAATTTAGGCAGCATCATATTCTCATGAACATTAGAATCATTACCAAGAAACGAAAGTACCTGATAATTTAGTTGGCGTGCACGAGCTCTAGTAATTGGTCCAGTATGTATAGCAGCAGGGGCTGTGGGTGTAACAATTGTATTGATGTCCTCATCAGACCTGCTGGTGGCGGTACAGGTGGCTGCACGTAGTGTTGATTTTGATCAACCTCATCCTCATAATCTCCCACATAATCATCCTCCTCCGCATCAGCAGCAGGAGCCACAGAAGTATCAACAGCAGCACCAACAGTTTGGCCAAACGCAAGAGGAACACGGCTTGCTCGGCGGAGGTCTGCTTCGCGACGTGGAGGTAGTCGTTGTTGTTGTTGTTGTTGGAGAGGTGCGTTAGCTGCAGCGGGTGGTGGTGGTGGAAGACGCGTGAGCAATTCATTAAACTTGTTATCGAGCTTTGTTTCGAACGTCTTCTCAAAGCCAGTGATCTTCTCCATGGCCTCTTCAAAATTGTTCAGCACATCTTGCACCTGTTCAGTCATCATTTGCTGAAACTTATCATGAAGCTCCTTGTTCGATAAATTCTCCCAGTCAATCTCATCGGCTTGTGATCCTGGCATGGTTAGCAGCAATAGAAACACACAAGAATATGATCCTACAGACTACGAACAAGTGGTGGTGGTGGGTGTCACAAATCCGTCAAGCAAATCTCAAATTCTTACTAGTTCTTACCCAGCAGCAGGCGGTGATCGGCAACCGTTGTAGTCAAAAACTCTCAAAGCTTGGATAGAGCGATTACCAGGGAGAGTCAAACGCACGACGTACATGTATGTGGAGCTGGGAAGGCTTATAATATGGTAGCAAAAAGGGTCAGCAATAATCAATTCTGAGATGCAAAGTTGAATAAACGCTCAACGACGGTACTGTGCTGGTCCTAGGCTAGACTGTGCCAGAGACGCGAGCCTAGAACACTAACAAAATCACGGCGCGGCACGTAAACAAGGGAAAAGCACACTCTGGAATTTTTTTTTCGCTCTTTTTTTTGCGCTCTTTTTTTTTGCTGCGAAAAATCACTATAATGGCGAGTGTCTCAAAACTCTTCTTAGCTCAAACTGACAGGATGGGCACGAAATTTTTTGACCATTTTTTTTTACTGCCCGGACCCAAAAACTGGAAACGGGTCAAAAAAAACTTCCTATAATGGCACCTGTCTCAAAACACTCAGAAACACCTAAAAATAGGATAGCCAGAAAATTTTTCAAAAAATGCGTTTTCGAAAAATTTTGGGCCTAAACGGAGCGTGGCTACCCGACTCTTTTTTTTGTTTTTTTTTTCCGAAACCTACTCCGGCAAGGAAACACGAATCGGAATCTAGATGGATCTCGAAAACAAACCTAATATGACAAGAACTCGGATTGGTGGTGGATATATGGTGGTAGATGGCAGCGGTGGTGGTATATGACAGCTGTGGTGGTATATGGATACGGATTCGAAGCGGTGGCGGATAAGCGGTGGTGGTAGATGGCAGGGGTGATGATGATGGTGCGGCGGCGGCGTGACAACTTATGACCAGAACTCGAAACTCTAAAAGACTAGACTCTAAGACCAGCAACTAGACACGACGATGCAACCGCAAATTCAACAAAGCAAAACCCTAAAAAGATTATGCAAAGGCTCAGATTGGTTCGGATATGATGAACTAACCCTAATTTTTTTTTGTGGCTTTTTCGTGGACTGTAGGTATGAAGAACAGACTCGATCTAAACTACGAAAAACTGTAAAATCTCACCGAGCAACCTGGAAATCTGATACCACTTGATAGAGGCGAGGGTGTCCCGATCTTTCGATGAGATGATAACTATCGATTTGGTGGAGACGACTTTGACGATCCGACTACAAACGTGCACGACGTTGCGCCTTAGCAATCGCTAAACCAACTCCGAGAGGTTATTGACCACGCCGGAGCACAATCAACCTGACCACGAAGGTCTATTCCTGCAAGCAATCGAAGAACAAGCAAGAATATGATAAAAGCAATCTGAATATTACGAGTATATATGAAGTATTGATAAAGGTGGGGATCCGTAAGCGGTCTTGGTCTGGTCGTTGGACACAAACGAAGTACACGAAGTTGCAATGGCTAACTTTTAACTAAACAAATCCCCAAAGTCTAAACGATGCCCTAAGGGCTGTATATATGGAGGAAGAGGGGAGAATTTCGTGGCCCTTGGTGGAGGGGTCCGAAATCAACCCTATCTCTTATTTCCCCACACATACGGACTCTAAAAATAGCCTATACTTATGTATTTCGAAATTACATGGGCCTGGCCCAATAATAAGGTGACGCAGCACCTAAAATAGCCTCGGGACGAAATTTATGAAGTGGCATCTTGTATATTTCGTCCAAGGCTTCATGCACCCATTATGGTGGCTTCAAAGTCCTGAAATCATCACTTGTCACTCCGTTCTTGTTTCCCTTGCGCATGCCATCATCTCCATGCTTGTTCTTGCTCCAATGTTCATCCTTCTCCAAGCTAGGCCCTTCATTTGTAAGCAAAACAAATGTATCCAATTTAGGCAGCATCATATTCTCATGAACATTAGAATCATTACCAAGAAATGAAAGTACCTGGTAATTTAATTGGCGTGCACGAGCTCTAGTAATTGGTCCAGTATGTATAGCAGCAGGGGCTGTGGGTGTAACAATTGTATTGATGTCCTCATCATGCTATCCCTCCCTTTCTTTGGTTGAGGTAAACCTAAAACAAAGTCCATAGATATATCCTCCCAAGGAACACTAGGTACAGGCAAAGGCATATATAAACCATGAGGATTGAGTCGTGACTTAGCTTTTTGACATGTAGTGCAGCGAGCAATAAAACGCTCAACATCCCGTCTCATCTTTGGCCAAAAGAAATGTGTAGCAAGTACGTCCTCCGTCTTCTTCACGCCAAAGTGTCCCATTAATTCTCCTCCATGCGCCTCCTGCAACAACAAAAGACGAACGGAGCTAGCTGGAATGCATAGCTTGTTAGCCCGAAACACAAATCCATCGTTAACGACAAACTTGTTCCACATTCTTCCTTCTTTGCAATTCTGCATTACATCTTTAAAATCAGCATCATGCACATATTGATCTTTGATGGTCTCCAAACCAAATATTTTGAAGTCAAGTTGTGAAAGCATAGTATAGCGACGAGACAATGCATCAGCAATAACATTTTCTTTTCCCTTCTTGTGTTTAATGACATAAGGGAAAGTCTCAATGAATTCAACCCATTTAGCATGTCTACGATTCAGTTTAGCTTGACTTTTAATATGTTTCAAAGATTCATGATCAGAATGTATAACAAATTCTTTGGGCCATAAATAATGTTGCCATGTTTCTAAAGTCCGAACAAGAGCATATAATTCTTTATCATAAGTAGAATAATTCAGACTAGGCCCACTCAATTTTTCAGAAAAGTATGCAACAGGTTTGCCATCTTGTAATAACACACCTCCTTGCATCAATAGTTAATTCAATGGGTGCACTCAAAATTGTTGGTATTTCAGTTGTTTGATCACATGGCAAAGTCAAATTATCAACGTAGTCCTCTAAAATAGGTGGTGTGATCAAAGTAGAGGGTAGCTCATCAGATGGTGCATTCAAATTGACAAGGCATTCATCATTCTCATGTAGAGATGGAAGATCAGTACCTTTGTCATTACCTCTTATGATCAACTCAGATGATGTAGCCACTCTCGGGGGCGATGTGTCACATGGTGGAGGTGATGTAGTCCTGACAACAACGGATGTGGTTGTCATAGTATGCCTAGTAGTTGAAGGAACAATCATATCAACTCTTAGAATGTGCATCGTGCGCTTGTTCTCCTCGTGGCCAACACGTCGTTTTATTTCCTGTTCAGCTTTGCAAGCAAGATGAAACAAATGGTCCATAGGATAACACTCTTCATGAATTAGTATCTCTTGAATATCACGGTTTAATCCTCCCCAAAATCTATCCATAAAATCATCTTCACTTTCTTCTAAAGAGGAATGCAACAAGGTAGTTTGTAAATCATCATAATATTTTGTTACAGTTTCACTACCTTGTTTTAAGTGTTGCAACTTCTTAATCATGTCACGAGTATAATAAGCAGGGACGAAAGTATGTCGCATGGCAAGTTTCAAATCATCCCAAGTAGTAGGTATATAATCAGGGTGTAACCGACAATATTCACTCCACCAAACCAAAGCATAACCAGTGAAAGAACCAACCGCAACCTTAACCTTTTTATGTTCATTGAAATTATGGGAAGCAAATATATTTTTTATGTCGAACTCCCACTCAATATATAAAGCAGGTTTAAAACGGCCATTAAATGGTGGTATAGATACATTAACCTGATCATGTGCATTTGGATGTTTGTGCACCTCTCGTGACGGTTGTGGTATTTGCAAAGGTGGTGGCACGTCTCCCGCGATCGACAAAGCCCATGAATTGACTCTGGATCCTGTCATGATTAGTAGAACAAGAAACAAAACCCAAAAATAATGTTCCTATAACTACTAGGATGTGGTGGTAAAACATTCACAGTAAAGCAATTATCAATGTCTTACAAGTTCTTACCATGCAGCAGGCGGTGATCGGCAACCAGCGGTGTCAAGTAACTCCGAATATTGAGTAAAGCGATTGCCAGGGGAGCGTACGTATACACGGTGTAGAAATATGTGGAGCTGGGTTGGCTATATATGGTAGCAAAAGATTTGCAATAATCAATTCAAAGATGCAATGTTGAATAAACGCTCAACGACGGTACTGTGCTGGTCCTAGGCTAGACCGAACTAGAGACGCGAGCCTAGAACACTAATGAGGTCACGTCGTAGCACAACCAGCATCAATGAAGGATACAAAGTAGCTCTGGACAGCAAGATATAAGTGAAGATCAAAACGGCAGTAAAGATAATGATGTGAAACAATAGCCAAGCTGTTTTACTGAACAGTGCACAAAACAGATTCCAATCCGAATTCAGGTACGAGATTGATTCTAGATAGATCCAATTTTTTTTCTTCTCTCTTTTTTTTCTCACGCTTTTTTTTTCTTTTTCTTCTCCCTCTTTTTCTTTTTTTTCTTTCCTTTTTTCTCTCTTTTTTTTTCTTTATCTTCCTTTTCTCCCTCTTTCCAAGACAAACTAGATAAGATGCAGATTCGATCAGGCGAAGATGTGAGTGACCCCAACTATGATTATGACAATAAACAGTGCGTAGCACGTGGTGGAAATTGGTGGATTGGATGGTGGACAGCGGATGGGATAATGATGCAGCGGCTGCGTGACTAATGTGAACAGAACTCGAAACTCTAAAGGAACTAGACACTAAGACCAGCAACTCGACACGACGATGCAACCGATAATTCAACTATGCAAGCAATGAAAAGAAAATTGCAAAGGCTCAGACTGGCTTGGACAAAGGATGAATAGATCTAACTCTTTTTTGTGGATTTTTCTTGCACAATAGGTAAGAAAATAAATCTAATCTAGGAAAACTGGAAATTCTCACCGAGCAACCTGAAAACTGATACCACTTGATAAAGGCGGGGTGTCCCGATCTTTCGATGAGATGATAACTATCGATTTGGTGGAGACGACTTTGACGATCCGACTACAAACGTGCACGACGTTGCACCTTAGCAATCGCTAAACCAACTCCGAGAGGTTATTGACCACGCCGGAGCATAATCAACCTGACCACGAAGGTCTATTCCTGCAAGCAATCGAAGAACAAGCAAGAATATGATAAAAGCAATCTGAATATCGCGAATATGTATGAAGTATTGATAATGGTGGGGATCCGTAAGCGGTCTTGGTCTGGTTGTTGGACACAAACGAAGTACACAAAGTTGCAATGACTAACTTTTAACTAAACAAATCCCAAGGAAAAGCTACTAGATGGATCTACTTATATAGGAGCAAGGGGTGGCGGCCAAGGAGGTGGGAGGACGTCCCAAGGCAGCCTAAAACTAAATCTAGGTCGTACAAGGCCAATGGGCCCAAGTGGAGGTGATGTAACACCTTTGGACTTGTAGTTTGACTCGGATTCTGCTGCAGCATCAGATTGTTTCGTCCACAACTCAACGCTCCGGACGAATTTGAAGGTGATTCCAATTGGGTTGGAAAGTGCACGAAATCTAGTTTCCAACAAAAAAAGAATCACCCAATTCGGAGTCCGTATGAAAAACTTGTGTGCGTTTTGAGTCAGGTGTGTCTGTGCAGTCCGAATCTGAATCCAGAACGTGAGAGACTTGGACTCTATCTTCTCTTGGGCCAAAAGTGACGTGAGAGAACTTTTTGGACAGCAAATAAACATCTCTTTCTTCCTTATCTTCATATGTGGATTGTACAAATGTCCCATACACCTGCAATTAGACAAAACACAAAAGTGTGTGAAGTATTTTTGTTCTGGATAACATAAATAGATTATTGAATAGTTTGCACTAGAAATCACCTGACAAATATGCATATATGCAATATTTTTGGTCATATCCAAGGTAGTCATGTCCTCATCAAGTACTTTCATGAGACTAATGAACGAAGTTTTACGTGCTTTCTGATAGAGGCAAAGGTGTCCCGTCTTTCCATGAGATGATGGATATCGCTTTGGTGGAAGTCGACTTTGACGATCCGACTACGAACGTGCGAGGACGTCGCGCCTTAGCAATCGCTAAACCAACTCCGAGAGGTTATTGACCACGCCGGAGCACGATCAACCTGACCACGAGGGTCTGTTTCCTGCGAGCAAACGAAGAACAAGCAAGAAACTAAGATTGCAATCTGGATATTGCGAATATAAGATGAAAGCTTTATTGATCAAGGTGGGGTTCTGTGACGCCTTTGTCTGGTCGTTGAACACAAACGAAGTACGCGAAGTTGCAGCTATGGCGAACTTTTAATCTAAACAAAACGCAAAGTCTAAACGATGCCCTAAGGGCTGTATATATGGAGGAAGAGGGGGGAATTTCGTGGCCCTTGGTGGAGG
>NW_021298475.1:0-36413 GCF_002162155.2 Triticum dicoccoides
TCAGACCACCATACACATGCAAAACTAGTGAAAGCACAAACAGCAGCAGCAACTCGTCTCTCCTCAGGATATTGTAAACATGTAAATCGTTGTTTAGTTTCTAACTCCCAAGTAAGATATATATCAGGAACATATCTACCCTCAAATGGTGGAATATTCAATTTCAGTTTAGGAATATGGACATCATCTCGTACCTGAGGTGGTGGTGCAGGCCTACCATTACGAATATATACCTGAGGTCGACCTGCTGGTGGTGGTGCTGGTGGCTGCTCGTAGATCTGATTTTGATCAACCTCATCCTCATAATCGCCCGCATACTCATCATCCTCCTGGGTACCAGCAACAGCAGTAGCAGGAGCCACAGAAGTATCAACAGCAGCACCAACAGTTTGGCCAAACGCAAGAGGAACACGGCTCGCTCGGCGAAGGTCTATTTCGCGACGTGGAGCTAGTCGTTGTTGTTGTTGTTGGAGAGGTGCGTTAGGTGCAGCGGGTGGTGGTGGTGGAAGACGTGCGAGCAATTCATTAAATCTGTTATCGAGCTTTGTTTCGAACGTCTTCTCAAAGCCAGTGATCTTCTCCATGGCCTCTTCAAAATTGTTCAGCACATCTTGCACCTGTTCAGTCATCATTTGTTGAAACTTATCATGAAGTTCCTTGTTCGATAAATTCTCCCAGTCAATCTCGTCGGCTTGTGATCCTGGCATGGTTAGCAGCAATAGAAACACACAAGAATATGATCCTACAGACTACGAACAAGTGGTGGTGGTGGGTGTCACAAATCCGTCAAGCAAAACTCAAATTCTTACCAGTTCTTACCCAGCAACAGGCGGTGATCGGCAACCGTTGTAGTCACAACTCTCAAAGCTTGGATAGAGCGATTACCAGGGAGAGTCAAACGCACGACGTAGATGTATGTGGAGCTGGGAAGGCTTATAGTATGGTAGCAAAAAGGGTCAGCAATAATCAATTCTGATGAGGACATGACTACCTTGGATATGACCAAAAATATTGCATATATGCATATTTGTCAGGTGATTTCTAGTGCAAACTATTCAATAATCTATTTATGTTATCCAGAACAAAAATACTTCACACACTTTTGTGTTTTGTCTAATTGCAGGTGTATGGGACATTTGTACAATCCACATATGAAGATAAGGAAGAAAGAGATGTTTATTTGCTGTCCAAAAAGTTCTCTCACGTCACTTTTGGCCCAAGAGAAGATAGAGTCCAGGTCTCTCACGTTCTGGATTCAGATTCGGACTGCACAGACACACCTGACTCAAAACGCACACAAGTTTTTCATACGGACTCCGAATTGGGTGATTTTTTTTTTTGGAAACTAGATTTCGTGCACTTTCCAACCCAATTGGAATCACCTTCAAATTCGTCCGGAGCGTTGAGTTGTGGACGAAACAATCTGATGCTGCAGCAGAATCCGAGTCAAACTACAAGTCCAAAGGTGTTACATCACCTCCACTTGGGCCCATTGGCCTTGTACGACCTAGATTTAGTTTTAGGATGCCTTGGGACGTCCTCCCACCTCCTTGGCCACCACCCCTTTGATGAGGACATGACTACCTTGGATATGACCAAAAATATTGCATATATGCATATTTGTCAGGTGATTTCTAGTGCAAACTATTCAATAATCTATTTATGTTATCCAGAACAAAAATACTTCACACACTTTTGTGTTTTGTCTAATTGCAGGTGTATGGGACATTTGTACAATCCACATATGAAGATAAGGAAGAAAGAGATGTTTATTTGCTGTCCAAAAAGTTCTCTCACGTCACTTTTGGCCCAAGAGAAGATAGAGTCCAAGTCTCTCACGTTCTGGATTCAGATTCGGACTGCACAGACACACCTGACTCAAAACGGACACAAGTTTTTCATACGGACTCCGAATTGGGTGATTCTTTTTTTGTTGGAAACTATATTTCGTGCACTTTCCAACCCAATTGGAATCACCTTCAAATTCGTCCGGAGCGTTGAGTTGTGGACGAAACAATCTGATGCTGCAGCAGAATCCGAGTCAAACTACAAGTCCAAAGGTGTTACATCACCTCCACTTGGGCCCATTGGCCTTGTACGACCTAGATTTAGTTTTAGGCTGCCTTGGGACGTCCTCCCACCTCCTTGGCCGCCACCCCTTGCTCCTATATAAGTATATCCATCTAGTAGCTTTTCCTTGGGATTTGTTTAGTTAAAAGTTAGCCAACGCAACTTCGTGTATTTCGTTTGTGTCCAACGACCAGACCAAGACCGATTTCGGATCCCCACCTTTATCAATACTTCATACATATTTGCAATATTCAGATTGCTTTTATCATATTCTTGCTCGTTCTTCGATTGCTTGCAGGAATAGACCTTCGTGGTCAGGTTGATCGTGCACCGGCGTGGTCAATAACCTCTGGAGATTGGTTTAGCGATTGCTAAGGCGCAACGTCGTGCACGTTTGTAGTCGGATCGTCAAAGTCGTCTCCACCAAATCGATAGTTACCATCTCATCGAAAGATCGGGACACCCCGCCTCTATCAAGTGGTATCAGTTTTCAGGTTGCTCGGTGAGATTTTACAGTTTTTCATAGTTTAGATCGCATCTGTCATTCATACCTACAGTCCATGAAAAAGCCACAAAAAAAGTTAGATCTGTTCATCCTTTATCCAAGCCAGTCTGATGAGGACATGACTACCTTGGATATGACCAAAAATATTGCATATATGCATATTTGTCAGGTGATTTCTAGTGCAAACTATTCAATAATCTATTTATGTTATCCAAAACAAAAATACTTCACACACTTTTGTGTTTTGTCTAATTGCAGGTGTATGGGACATTTGAACAATCCACATATGAAGATAAGGAAGAAAGAGATGTTTATTTGCTGTCCAAAAAGTTCTCTGACGTCACTTTTGGCCCAAGAGAAGATAGAGTCCAAGTCTCTCACGTTCTGGATTCAGATTCGGACTGCACAGACACACCTGACTCAAAACACACACAAGTTTTTCATACGGACTCCGAATTGGGTGATTCTTTTTTTGTTGGAAACTAGATTTCGTGCACTTTCCAACCCAATTGGAATCACCTTCAAATTCGTCCGGAGCGTTGAGTTGTGGACGAAACAATCTGATGCTGCAGCAGAATCCGAGTCAAACTACAAGTCCAAAGGTGTTACATCACCTCCACTTGGGCCCATTGGCCTTGTACGACCTAGATTTAGTTTTAGGCTGCCTTGGGACGTCCTCCCACCTCCTTGGCCGCCACCCCTTGCTCCTATATAAGTAGATCCATCTAGTAGCTTTTCCTTGGGATTTGTTTAGTTAAAAGTTAGCCATTGCAACTTCGTGTACTTCGTTTGTGTCCAACGACCAGACCAAGACCGCTTACGGATCCCCACCATTATCAATACTTCATATATATTCGCAATATTCAGATTGCTTTATCATATTCTTGCTCGTTTTTCGATTGCTTGCAGGAATAGACCTTCGTGGCCTGGTTGATCGTGATCCAGCGTGGTCAATAACCTCTCGGAGTTGGTTTAGCGATTGCTAAGGCGCAACGTCGTGCATGTTTGTAGTCGGATTGTCAAAGTCGTCTCCACCAAATCGATAGTTATCATCTCATCGAAAGATCGGGACACCCCCGCCTCTATCAAGATGATGAGGACATGACTACCTTGGATATGACCAAAAATATTGCATATATGCATATTTGTCAGGTGATTTCTGGTGCAAACTATTCAATAATCTATTTATGTTATCCAGAACAAAAATACTTCACACACTTTTGTGTTTTGTCTAATTGCAGGTGTATGGGACATTTGTACAATCCACATATGAAGATAAGGAAGAAAGAGATGTTTATTTGCTGTCCAAAAAGTTCTCTCACGTCACTTTTGGCCCAAGAGAAGATAGAGTCCAAGTCTCTCACGTTCTGGATTCAGATTCGGACTGCACAGACATACCTGACTCAAAACGCACACAAGTTTTTCATACGGACTCCGAATTGGGTGATTCTTTTTTTGTTGGAAACTAGATTTCGTGCACTTTCCAACCCAATTGGAATCACCTTCAAATTCGTCCGGAGCGTTGAGTTGTGGACGAAACAATCTCATGCTGCAGCAGAATCCGAGTCAAACTACAAGTCCAAAGGTGTTACATCACCTCCACTTGGGCCCATTGGCCTTGTACGACCTAGATTTAGTTTTAGGCTGCCTTGGGACGTCCTCCCACCTCCTTGGCCGCCACCCCTTGCTCCTATATAAGTAGATCCATCTAGTAGCTTTTTCCTTGGGATTTGTTTAGTTAAAAGTTAGCCATTGCAACTTCGTGTACTTCGTTTGTGTCCAACGACCAGACCAAGACCGCTTACGGATCCCCACCATTATCAATACCTCATATATATTTGCAATATTCAGATTGCTTTATCATATTCTTGCTCGTTCTTCGATTGCTTGCAGGAATAGACCTTCGTGGTCAGGCTGACCGTGCTTCCGGCATCGTTAGTAACCTCAGGAGATTGGTTTAGCGATTGCTAAGGCGCAACGTCGTGCACGTTTGTAGTCGGATCGTCAAAGTCGTCTCCACCAAATCGATAGTTATCATCTCATCGAAAGATCGGGACACCCTCGCCTCTATCAAGTGGTATCAGTTTTCAGGTTGCTCGGTGAGAATTTCCAGTTTTCCTAGATTAGATTTACTTTCTTACCTATTGTCCAAGAAAAAGCCACAAAAAAGAGTTAGATCTATTCATCCTTGGTCCAAGCCAGTCTGAGCCTTTGCAATTTTCTTTTCATTGATTGCATAGTTGAATTATCGATTGCATCGTCGTGTCGAGTTGCTGGTCTTAGTGCCTAGTTCGTTTAGAGTTTCGAGTTCTGTTCACATTAGTCACGCCAGCGCTGCATCATTATCTCTTCCGCTGTCCACCACCCATCCATCAATTTCCACCACGTGCTACCCACCATTCATTGTCATAATAATAGTTGAGATCGTTCACATCTTTACTTGATCCAATCTGCATCTTATCTAGTTTGTTTTGGAAAGAGGGAGAAAAAAAGAGAGAAAAAAAAGAGAGAAAAAAAGGGAAAAAAAAGTCAGAGAAAAAAAAAGGAGAGAAAGAAAAAAAAAGTGTGAGGAAAAAAAAGAGAGAAGAAAAAAAAACAAAAAAATCGGCACAAACTTTTTCAGAGGAAAGTTGGAGACAAAGTTGTTGATATATCCTGCTTGGCTGTTGTTTCACCTCATTATCTTCACTGCTGTTGTGATCTTCACTTATATCTTGCTGTCAAGAGCTAGTTAGTATCCTTCATTGATGCTAGTTGTGCTACGCCGTGACCTCATTAGTGTTCTAGGCTCGCGTCTCTAGTCCGGTCTAGCCTAGGACCAGCACAGTACCGTCGTTGAGCGTTTATTCAACATTGCATCTTTGAATTGATTATTGCTAATCTTTTGCTACCATATATAGCCAACCCAGCTCCACATATTTCTACACCGTGTATACGTACGCTCCCCTGGCAATCGCTTTACTCAATATTCGGAGTTACTTGAAACCGCTGGTTGCCGATCACCGCCTGCTGCATGGTAAGAACTTGTAAGACATTGATATTTGCTTTACTGTGAGCGTTTTACCACCACATCCTAGTAGTTATAGGAACATTATTTTTGGGTTTTGTTTCTTGTTCTACTAATCATGACAGGATCCAGAGTCAATTCATGGGCTTTGTCGATCGCGGGAGACGTGCCACCACCTTTGCAAATACCACAACCGTCACGAGAGGTGCACAAACATCCAAATGCACATGATCAGGTTAATGTATCTATACCACCATTTAATGGCCGTTTTAAACCTGCTTTATATATTGAACGGGAGTTCGACATAAAAAATATATTTGCTTCCCATAATTTCAATGAACATAAAAAGGTTAAGGTTGCGGTTGGTTCTTTCACTGGTTATGCTTTGGTTTGGTGGAGTGAATATTGTCGGTTACACCCTGATTATATACCTACTACTTGGGATGATTTGAAACTTGCCATGCGACATACTTTCGTCCCTGCTTATTATACTCGTGACATGATTAAGAAGTTGCAACACTTAAAACAAGGTAGTGAAACTGTAACAAAATATTATGATGATTTACAAACTACCTTGTTGCATTCCTCTTTAGAAGAAAGTGAAGATGATTTTATGGATAGATTTTGGGGAGGATTAAATCCTGATATTCAAGAGATACTAATTCATGAAGAGTGTTATCCTATGGACCATTTGTTTCATCTTGCTTGCAAAGCTGAACAGGAAATAAAACGACGTGTTGGCCACGAGGAGAACAAGCGCACGGTGCACATTCCAAGAGTTGATATGATTGTTTCTTCAACTACTAGGCATACTATGACAACCACATCCGTTGTTGTCAGGACTACATCACCTCCACCATGTGACACATCGCCCCCGAGAGTGGCTACATCATCTGAGTTGATCATAAGAGGTAATGACAAAGGTACTGATCTTCCATTTCTACATGAGAATGATGAATGCCTTGTCAATTTGAATGCACCATCTGATGAGCTACCCACTACTTTGATCACACCACCTATTTTAGAGGACTACGTTGATAATTTGACTTTGCCATGTGATCAAACAACTGAAATACCAACAATTTCGAGTGCACCCATTGAATTAACTATTGATGCAAAAGAACCAATGTTTAATCATTTTGATATGACCTCTAATCTTGGTGATGATTCTGTGTTGAATGACTTATTGCATGTTTGCTTATTTAAGCATGTTGTAGCATGTAAATTTGATGCAAGTAAGGTTTATCCACCAATGTTGGGATGGTTTAATGATGAACATTGTCAATCTTTTGAAATGAATAAGAGCTTCACTTATATGTGAAAACTGAGTTGCAATGTTTTCATGCCTTCTACTTCTTGTGCTAATTTTTTGGCTTTAGATTTTATGAACTATGCAAGTTACTCATCTATTCATGTGTCATATATGCAAAAATCAAGGGAAGTAAAAATGGATGACATATACATATACAACATGTACACCTTGTCTCTTTTGTTAGCCACATTTCAGATTAAGCAACGCCGAGGACGGCTTTATTTTCAAGAAGGGGAGGATGATGAGGACATGACTACCTTGGATATGACCAAAAATATTGCATATATGCATATTTGTCAGGTGATTTCTAGTGCAAACTATTCAATAATCTATTTATGTTATCCAAAACAAAAATACTTCACACACTTTTGTGTTTTGTCTAATTGCAGGTGTATGGGACATTTGAACAATCCACATATGAAGATAAGGAAGAAAGAGATGTTTATTTGCTGTCCAAAAAGTTCTCTGACGTCACTTTTGGCCCAAGAGAAGATAGAGTCCAAGTCTCTCACGTTCTGGATTCAGATTCGGACTGCACAGACACACCTGACTCAAAACGCACACAAGTTTTTCATACGGACTCCGAATTGGGTGATTCTTTTTTTGTTGGAAACAAGATTTCGTGCACTTTCCAACCCAATTGGAATCACCTTCAAATTCGTCCGGAGCGTTGAGTTGTGGACGAAACAATCTGATGCTGCAGCAGAATCCGAGTCAAACTACAAGTCCAAAGGTGTTACATCACCTCCACTTGGGCCCATTGGCCTTGTACGACCTAGATTTAGTTTTAGGCTGCCTTGGGACGTCCTCCCACCTCCTTGGCCGCCACCCCTTGCTCCTATATAAGTAGATCCATCTAGTAGCTTTTCCTTGGGATTTGTTTAGTTAAAAGTTAGCCATTGCAACTTCGTGTACTTCGTTTGTGTCCAACGACCAGACCAAGACCGCTTACGGATCCCCACCATTATCAATACCTCATATATATTTGCAATATTCAGATTGCTTTATCATATTCTTGCTCGTTCTTCGATTGCTTGCAGGAATAGACCTTCGTGGTCAGGCTGACCGTGCTTCCGGCATCGTTAGTAACCTCAGGAGATTGGTTTAGCGATTGCTAAGGCGCAACGTCGTGCACGTTTGTAGTCGGATCGTCAAAGTCGTCTCCACCAAATCGATAGTTATCATCTCATCGAAAGATCGGGACACCCTCGCCTCTATCACAGTCTGAGCCTTTGCAATTTTCTATTCATTGCTTGCATAGTTGAATTATCGGTTGCATTGTCGTGTCAGTTGCTGGTCTTAGTGTCTAGTTCCTTTAGAGTTTCGAGTTCTGTTCACATTAGTCACGCCGCCGCTGCATCATTATCCCTTCCGTCGTCCACCATCCCATCTATTAATTTCCACCACGTGCTACGCACTGTTCATTGTCATAATCATAGTTGAGGTCATTTACATCTTCGCCTAATCCAATCTGCATCTTATCTAGTTTGTCTTGGAAAGAGGGAAAAAAGAGAGAGAAAAAAAAAGAAAAAAAGGAAAGAAAAAAAAAAGAAAAAGAGAGAGAAGAAAAAGAAAAAAAAGTGAGAGAAAAAAAATCGAATCTATCTAGAATCAATCTCGTACCTGAATTCGGATTGGAATCTATTTTGCGCACTGTTCAGTAAAACAGGTGTATCTTCCTCATACGAAGTCCGTTTTGGCTCCGTGAGTACTCAAATTGAAGCTAGAGACGAGCCGCATCTAAATAGTTGCAGAAGCTAGTTCAATATTTGATACCTCAAAATCGGCTTCTAAATAGGTCTTTTTGCCCTCTGAAGTTCGTGAACACAGCTTGTTCCAATTTTTCAGGCCAGTTTTAGAATTCTTTGACTCCTCATATCAACTCGGAATTGAGTGATTCTTTTTGCATTGGAAAGCATGAGTTAGTAGCATTCTTTGAAAGAATTTATCAGAAAATTGTCTCAAACTTTTCAAGAGGAAAGTTGGAGAGAGAGTTGTTGTATATCCTGCTTGGCAGTTGTTTTTCATCATTATCTTCACTGCCGTTGTGATCTTCACTTATATCTTGCTGTCAAGAGCTACTTCATATCCTTTATTGATGCTAGTTGTGCTACGACGTGACCTCATTAGTGTTCTAGGCTCGCGTCTCTAGTTTGGTCTAGCCTAGGACCAGCACAGTACCGTCGTTGAGCGTTTATTCAACATTGCATCTTTGAATTGATTATTGCTAATCTTTTGCTACCATATATAGCCAACCTAGCTCCACATATTTCTACACCGTGTATACGTACGCTCCCCTGGCAATCGCTTTACTCAATATTCGGAGTTACTTACCACCGCTGGTTGCCGATCACCGCCTGCTGCATGGTAAGAACTTGTAAGACATTGATATTTGCTTTACTGTGAGCGTTTTACCACCACATCCTAGTAGTTATAGGAACATTATTTTTGGGTTTTGTTTCTTGTTCTACTAATCATGACAGGATCCAGAGTCAATTCATGGGCTTTGTCGATCGCGGGAGACGTGCCACCACCTTTGCAAATACCACAACCGTCACGAGAGGTGCACAAACATCCAAATGCACATGATCAGGTTAATGTATCTATACCACCATTTAATGACCGTTTTAAACCTGCTTTATATATTGAATGGGAGTTCGACATAAAAAATATATTTGCTTCCCATAATTTCGATGAACATAAAAAGGTTAAGGTTGCGGTTGGTTCTTTCACTGGTTATGCTTTGGTTTGGTGGAGTGAATATTGTCGGTTACACCCTGATTATATACCTACTACTTGGGATGATTTGAAACTTGCCATGCGACATACTTTCGTCCCTGCTTATTATACTCGTGACATGATTAAGAAGTTGCAACACTTAAAACAAGGTAGTGAAACTGTAACAAAATATTATGATGATTTACAAACTACCTTGTTGCATTCCTCTTTAGAAGAAAGTGAAGATGATTTTATGGATAGATTTTGGGGAGGATTTAAACCGTGATATTCAAGAGATACTAATTCATGAAGAGTGTTATCCTATGGACCATTTGTTTCATCTTGCTTGCAAAGCTGAACAGGAAATAAAACGACGTGTTGGCCACGAGGAGAACAAGCGCACGGTGCACATTCCAAGAGTTGATATGATTGTTCCTTCAACTACTAGGCATACTATGACAACCACATCCGTTGTTATCAGGACTACATCACCTCCACCATGTGACACATCGCCCCCGAGAGTGGCTACATCATCTGAGTTGATCATAAGAGGTAATGACAAAGGTACTGATCTTCCATCTCTACATGAGAATGATGAATGCCTTGTCAATTTGAATGCACCATCTGATGAGCTACCCACTACTTTGATCACACCACCTATTTTAGAGGACTACGTTGATAATTTGACTTTGCCATGTGATCAAACAACTGAAATACCAACAATTTTGAGTGCACCCATTGAATTAACTATTGATGCAAAAGAACCAATGTTTAATCATTTTGATATGACCTCTGATCTTGGTGATGATTCGGTGTTGAATGACTTATTGCATGTTTGCTTATTTAAGCATGTTGTAGCATGTAAATTTGATGCAAGTAAGGTTTATTCACCAATGTTGGGATGGTTTAATGATGAACATTGTCAATCTTTTGAAATGAATAAGAGCTTCACTTATATGTGCAAACTGAGTTGCAATATTTTCATGCCTTCTACTTCTTGTGCTAATTTTTTGGCTTTAGATTTTATGAACTATGCAAGTTACTCATCTATTCATGTGTCATATATGCAAAAATCAAGGGAAGTAAAAATGGATGACATATACATATACAACATGTACACCTTGTCTCTTTTGTTAGCCACATTTCAGATTAAGCAACGCCGAGGACGGCTTTATTTTCAAGAAGGGGAGGATGATGAGGACATGACTACCTTGGATATGACCAAAAATATTTCATATATGCATATTTGTCAGGTGATTTCTAGTGCAAACTATTCAATAATCTATTTATGTTATCCAGAACAAAAATACTTCACACACTTTTGTGTTTTGTCTAATTGCAGGTGTATGGGACATTTGTACAATCCACATATGAAGATAAGGAAGAAAGAGATGTTTATTTGCTGTCCAAAAAGTTCTCTCACGTCACTTTTGGCCCAAGAGAAGATAGAGTCCAAGTCTCTCACGTTCTGGATTCAGATTCGGACTGCACAGACACACCTGACTCAAAACGGACACAAGTTTTTCATACGGACTCCGAATTGGGTGATTCTTTTTTTGTTGGAAACTAGATTTCGTGCACTTTCCAACCCAATTGGAATCACCTTCAAATTCGTCCGGAGCGTTGAGTTGTGGACGAAACAATCTGATGCCGCAGCAGAATCCGAGTCAAACTACAAGTCCAAAGGTGTTACATCACCTCCACTTGGGCCCATTGGCCTTGTACGACCTAGATTTAGTTTTAGGCTGCCTTGGGACGTCCTCCCACCTCCTTGGCCGCCACCCCTTGCTCCTATATAAGTAGATCCATCTAGTAGCTTTTCCTTGGGATTTGTTTATTTAAAAGTTAGCCAACGCAACTTCGTGTACTTCGTTTGTGTCCAACGACCAGACCAAGACCGCTTTCGGATCCCCACCTTTATCAATACTTCATACATATTTGCAATATTCAGATTGCTTTTATCATATTCTTGCTCGTTCTTCGATTGCTTGCAGGAATAGACCTTCGTGGTCAGGTTGATCGTGCACCGGCGTGGTCAATAACCTCTGGAGATTGGTTTAGCGATTGCTAAGGCGCAACGTCGTGCACGTTTGTAGTCGGATCGTCAAAGTCGTCTCCACCAAATCGATAGTTACCATCTCATCGAAAGATCGGGACACCCCGCCTCTATCAAGGACCATTTGTTTCATCTTGCTTGCAAAGCTGAACAGGAAATAAAACGACGTGTTGGCAACGAGGAGAACAAGCGCACGGTGCACATTCCAAGAGTTGATATGATTGTTCCTTCAACTACTAGGCATACTATGACAACCACATCCGTTGTTGTCAGGACTATATCACCTCCACCATGTGACACATCGCCCCCGAGAGTGGCTACATCATCTGAGTTGATCATAAGAGGTAATGACAAAGGTACTGATCTTCCATCTCTACATGAGAATGATGAATGCCTTGTCAATTTGAATGCACCATCTGATGAGCTACCCACTACTTTGATCACACCACCTATTTTAGAGGACTACGTTGATAATTTGACTTTGCCATGTGATCAAACAACTGAAATACCAACAATTTTGAGTGCACCCATTGAATTAACTATTGATGCAAAAGAACCAATGTTTAATCATTTTGATATGACCTCTAATCTTGGTGATGATTCTGTGTTGAATGACTTATTGCATGTTTGCTTATTTAAGCATGTTGTAGCATGTAAATTTGATGCAAGTAAGGTTTATTCACCAATGTTGGGATGGTTTAATGATGAACATTGTCAATCATTTGAAATGAATAAGAGCTTCGCTTATATGTGCAAACTTAGTTGCTATATTTTCATGCCTTCTACTTCTTGTGCTAATTTTTTGGCTTTAGATTTTATGAACTATGCAAGTTACTCATCTATTCATGTGTCATATATGCAAAAATCAAGAGAAGTAAAAATGGATGACATATACATATACAACATGTACACCTTGTCTTTTTTGTTAGCCACATTTCAGATTAAGCAACGCCGAGGACGGCTTTATTTTCAAGAAGGGGAGGATGATGAGGACATGACTACCTTGGATATGACCAAAAATATTGCATATATGCATATTTGTCAGGTGATTTCTAGTGCAAACTATTCAATAATCTATTTATGTTATCCAGAACAAAAATACTTCACACACTTTTGTGTTTTGTCTAATTGCAGGTGTATGGGACATTTGTACAATCCACATATGAAGATAAGGAAGAAAGAGATGTTTATTTGCTGTCCAAAAAGTTCTCTCACGTCACTTTTGGCCCAAGAGAAGATAGAGTCCAAGTCTCTCACGTTCTGGATTCAGATTCGGACTGCACAGACACACCTGACTCAAAACGGACACAAGTTTTTCATACGGACTCCGAATTGGGTGAGTCTTTTTTTGTTGGAAACTATATTTCGTGCACTTTCCAACCCAATTGGAATCACCTTCAAATTCGTCCGGAGCGTTGAGTTGTGGACGAAACAATCTGATGCTGCAGCAGAATCCGAGTCAAACTACAAGTCCAAAGGTGTTACATCACCTCCACTTGGGCCCATTGGCCTTGTACGACCTAGATTTAGTTTTAGGCTGCCTTGGGACGTCCTCCCTCCTCCTTGGCCGCCACCCCTTGCTCCTATATAAGTAGATCCATCTAGTAGCTTTTCCTTGGGATTTGTTTAGTTAAAAGTTAGCCAACGCAACTTCGTGTATTTCGTTTGTGTCCAACGACCAGACCAAGACCGCTTTCGGATCCCCACCTTTATCAATACTTCATACATATTTGCAATATTCAGATTGCTTTTATCATATTCTTGCTCGTTCTTCGATTGCTTGCAGGAATAGACCTTCGTGGTCAGGTTGATCGTGCACCGGCGTGGTCAATAACCTCTGGAGATTGGTTTAGCGATTGCTAAGGCGCAACGTCGTGCACGTTTGTAGTCGGATCGTCAAAGTCGTCTCCACCAAATCGATAGTTACCATCTCATCGAAAGATCGGGACACCCCGCCTCTATCACCCTTGCTCCTATATAAGTAGATCCATCTAGTAGCTTTTCCTTGGGATTTGTTTAGTTAAAAGTTAGCCATTGCAACTTCGTGTACTTCGTTTGTGTCCAACGACCAGACCAAGACCGCTTACGGATCCCCACCTTTATCAATACTTCATATATATTCGCAATATTCAAATTGCTTTTATCATATTCTTGCTCGTTCTTCGATTGCTTGCAGGAATAGACCTTCGTGGTCAGGTTGATCGTGCTCCGGCGTGGTCAATATCCTCAGGAGATTGGTTTAGCGATTGCTAAGGCGCAACGTCGTGCACGTTTGTAGTCGGATCGTCAAAGTCGTCTCCACCAAATCGGTAGTATCATCTCATCGAAAGATCGGGACACCCCGCCTCTATCAAGTGGTATCAGAGCACTTGATAGAGATGAGATGATACTACCGATTTGGTGGAGACGACTTTGACGATCCGACTACAAACGTGCACGACGTTGCGCCTTAGCAATCGCTAAACCAATCTCCTGAGGTTATTGACCACGCCGGAGCACGATCAACCTAACCACGAAGGTCTATTCCTGCAAGCAATCGAAGAACGAGCAAGAATATGATAAAAGCAATTTGAATATTGCGAATATATATGAAGTATTGATAAAGGTGGGGATCCGTAAGCGGTCTTGGTCTGGTCGTTGGACACAAACGAAGTACACGAAGTTGCAATGGCTAACTTTTAACTAAACAAATCCCAAGGAAAAGCTACTAGATGGATCTACTTATATAGGAGCAAGGGGTGGTGGCCAAGGAGGTGGGAGGACGTCCCAAGGCATCCTAAAACTAAATCTAGGTCGTACAAGGCCAATGGGCCCAAGTGGAGGTGATGTAACACCTTTGGACTTGTAGTTTGACTCGGATTCTGCTGCAGCATCAGATTGTTTCATCCACAACTCAACGCTCCGGACGAATTTGAAGGTGATTCCAATTGGGTTGGAAAGTGCACGAAATCTAGTTTCCAACAAAAAAAAATCACCCAATTCGGAGTCCGTATGAAAAACTTGTGTGCGTTTTGAGTCAGGTGTGTCTGTGCAGTCCGAATCTGAATCCAGAACGTGAGAGACCTGGACTCTATCTTCTCTTGGGCCAAAAGTGACGTGAGAGAACTTTTTGGACAGCAAATAAACATCTCTTTCTTCCTTATCTTCATATGTGGATTGTACAAATGTCCCATACACCTGCAATTAGACAAAACACAAAAGTGTGTGAAGTATTTTTGTTCTGGATAACATAAATAGATTATTGAATAGTTTGCACTAGAAATCACCTGACAAATATGCATATATGCAATATTTTTGGTCATATCCAAGGTAGTCATGTCCTCATCATCCTCCCCTTCTTGAAAATAAAGCCGTCCTCGGCGTTGCTTAATCTGAAATGTGGCTAACAAAAGAGACAAGGTGTACATGTTGTATATGTATATGTCATCCATTTTTACTTCCCTTGGTTTTTGCATATATGACACATGAATAGATGAGTAACTTGCATAGTTCATAAAATCTAAAGCCAAAAAATTAGCACAAGAAGTAGAAGGCATGAAAATATTGCAACTCAGTTTGCACATATAAGTGAAGCTCTGATTCATTTCAAAAGATTGACAATGTTCATCATTAAACCATCCCAACATTGGTGAATAAACCTTACTTGCATCAAATTTACATGCTACAACATGCTTAAATAAGCAAACATGCAATAAGTCATTCAACACCGAATCATCACCAAGATCAGAGGTCATATCAAAATGATTAAACATTGGTTCTTTTGCATCAATAGTTAATTCAATGGGTGCACTCAAAATTGTTGGTATTTCAGTTGTTTGATCACATGGCAAAGTCAAATTATCAACGTAGTCCTCTAAAATAGGTGGTGTGATCAAAGTAGTGGGTAGCTCATCAGATGGTGCATTCAAATTGACAAGGCATTCATCATTCTCATGTAGATATGGAAGATCAGTACCTTTGTCATTACCTCTTATGATCAACTCAGATGATGTAGCCACTCTCGGGGGCGATGTGTCACATGGTGGAGGTGATGTAGTCCTGACAACAACGGATGTGGTTGTCATAGTATGCCTAGTAGTTGAAGGAACAATCATATCAACTCTTGGAATGTGCACCGTGCGCTTGTTCTCCTCGTGGCCAACACGTCGTTTTATTTCCTATTCAGCTTTGCAAGCAAGATGAAACAAATGGTCCATAGGATAACACTCTTCATGAATTAGTATCTCTTGAATATCACGGTTTAATCCTCCCCAAAATCTATCCATAAAATCATCTTCACTTTCTTCTAAAGAGGAATGCAACAAGGTAGTTTGTAAATCATCATAATATTTTGTTACAGTTTCACTACCTTGTTTTAAGTGTTGCAACTTCTTAATCATGTCACGAGTATAATAAGCAGGGACGAAAGTATGTCGCATGGCAAGTTTCAAATCATCCCAAGTAGTAGGTATATAATCAGGGTGTAACCGACAATATTCACTCCACCAAACCAAAGCATAACCAGTGAAAGAACCAACCGCAACCTTAACCTTTTTATGTTCATTGAAATTATGGGAAGCAAATGTATTTTTTATGTCGAACTCCCATTCAATATATAAAGCAGGTTTAAAACGACCATTAAATGGTGGTATAGATACATTAACCTGATCATGTGCATTTGGATGTTTGTGCACCTCTCGTGACGGTTGTGGTATTTGCAAAGGTGGTGTGATAGAGGCAAAGGTGTCCCGTCTTTCGATGAGATGGTGGATTTCGCTTTGGTGGAAGTCGACTTTGACGATCCGACTACGAACGTGTGAGGACGTCGCGCCTTAGCAATCGCTAAACCAACTCCGAGAGGTTATTGACCACGCCGGAGCACGATCAACCTGACCACGAGGGTCTGTTTCCTGCGAGCAAACGAAGAACAAGCAAGAAACTGAGATTGCAATCTGGATATTGCGAATATAAGATGAAAGCTTTATTGATCAAGGTGGGGTTCTGTGACGCCTTTGTCTGGTCGTTGAACACAAACGAAGTACGCGAAGTTGCAGCTATGGCGAACTTTTAATCTAAACAAAACCCAAAGTCTAAACGATGCCCTAAGGGCTGTATATATGGAGGAAGAGGGGGGAATTTCGTGGCCCTTGGTGGAGGGGTCCGAAATCAACCCTATCTCTTGTTTCCCCACACATACGGACTCTGAAAATAGCCTATACTTATGTATTTCGAAATTACATGGGCCTGGCCCAATAATAAGGTGACGCAGCACCTAAAATAGCCTCGGGACGAAATTTATGAAGTGGCATCTTGTATATTTCGTCCAAGGCTTCATGCACCCATTATGGTGGCTTCAAAGTCCTGAAATCATCACTTGTAACTCCGTTCTTGTTCCCCTTGCGCATGCCATCATCTCCATGCTTGTTCTTGCTCCAATGTTCATCCTTCTCCAAGCTAGGCCCTTCATTTGTAAGCAAAACAAATGTATCCAATTTAGGCAGCATCATATTCTCATGAACATTAGAATCATTACCAAGAAACGAAAGTACCTGGTAATTTAGTTGGCGTGCACGAGCTCTAGTAATTGGTCCAGTATGTATAGCAGCAGGGGCTGTGGGTGTAACAATTGTATTGATGTCCTCATCACGTAGTCCTCTAAAATAGGTGGTGTGATCAAAGTAGTGGGTAGCTCATCAGATGGTGCATTCAAATTGACAAGGCATTCATCATTCTCATGTAGAGATGGAAGATCAGTACCTTTGTCATTACCTCTTATGATCAACTCAGATGATGTAGCCACTCTCGGGGGCGATGTGTCACATGGTGGAGGTGATGTAGTCCTGACAACAACGGATGTGGTTGTCATAGTATGCCTAGTAGTTGAAGGAACAATCATATCAACTCTTGGAATGTGCACCGTGCGCTTGTTCTCCTCGTGGCCAACACGTCGTTTTATTTCCTGTTCAGCTTTGCAAGCAAGATGAAACAAATGGTCCATAGGATAACACTCTTCATGAATTAGTATCTCTTGAATATCACGGTTTAATCCTCCCCAAAATCTATCCATAAAATCATCTTCACTTTCTTCTAAAGAGGAATGCAACAAGGTAGTTTGTAAATCATCATAATATTTTGTTACAGTTTCACTACCTTGTTTTAAGTGTTGCAACTTCTTAATCATGTCACGAGTATAATAAGAAGGGACGAAAGTATGTCGCATGG
Organism: Triticum dicoccoides; assembly: GCF_002162155.2. NCBI lineage: Eukaryota > Viridiplantae > Streptophyta > Magnoliopsida > Poales > Poaceae > Triticum > Triticum dicoccoides. The sequence continues at coordinate 17,870 of NW_021298475.1, forward strand.
CAAGTTTCAAATCATCCCAAGTAGTAGGTATATAATCAGGGTGTAACCGACAATATTCACTCCACCAAACCAAAGCATAACCAGTGAAAGAACCAACCGCAACCTTAACATTTTTATGTTCATCGAAATTATGGGAAGCAAATATATTTTTTATGTCGAACTCCCATTCAATATATAAAGCAGGTTTAAAATGGCCATTAAATGGTGGTATAGATACATTAACCTGATCATGTGCATTTGGATGTTTGTGCACCTCTCGTGACGGTTGTGGTATTTGCAAAGGTGGTGGCATGTCTCCCGCGATCGACAAAGCCCATGAATTGACTCTGGATCCTGTCATGATTAGTAGAACAAGAAACAAAACCCAAAAATAATGTTCCTATAACTACTAGGATGTGGTGGTAAAACGCTCACAGTAAAGCAAATATCAATGTCTTACAAGTTCTTACCATGCAGCAGGCGGTGATCCGCAACCAGCAGTGTCAAGTAACTCCGAATATTGAGTAAAGCGATTGCCAGGGGAGCGTACGTATACACGGTGTAGAAATATGTGGAGCTGGGTTGGCTATATATGGTAGCAAAAGATTAGCAATAATCAATTCAAAGATGCAATGTTGAATAAACGCTCAACGACGGTACTGTGCTGGTCCTAGGCTAGACCGGACTAGAGACGCGAGCCTAGAACACTAATGAGGTCACGGCGTAGCACAACTAGCATCAATGAAGGATACTAAGTAGCTCTTGACAGCAAGATATAAATGAAGATCACAACGGCAGTGAAGATAATGATGAAAAACAACTGCCAAGCAGGATATATCAACAACTTTGTCTCCAACTTTCCTCTGAAAAAGTTTGTGCCGATTTTTTTGTGTTTTTTTTTCTTCTCTCTTTTTTTTCCTCACACTTTTTTTTCTTTCTCTCCTTTTTTTTCTCTGACTTTTTTTTTCCTTTTTTTCTCTCTTTTTTTTCTCTCTTTTTTTCTCCCTCTTTCCAACACAAACTAGATAAGATGCAGATTGGATCAAGTGAAGATGTGAACGATCTCAACTATTATTATGACAATGAATGGTGGGTAGCACGTGGTGGAAATTGATGGATGGGTGGTGGACAGCGGAAGAGATAATGATGCAGCAGTGGCGTGACTAATGTGAACAGAACTCGAAACTCTAAACGAACTAGACACTAAGACCAGCAACTCGACACGACGATGCAATCGATAATTCAACTATGCAATCAATGAAAAGAAAATTGCAAAGGCTCAGACTGGCTTGGACCAAGGATGAATAGATCTAACTCTTTTTTGTGGCTTTTTCTTGGACAATAGGTAAGAAAGTAAATCTAATCTAGGAAAACTGGAAATTCTCACCGAGCAACCTGAAAACTGATACCACTTGATAGAGGCGGGGTGTCCCGATCTTTCGATGAGATGATACTACCGATTTGGTGGAGACGACTTTGACGATCCGACTACAAACGTGCACGACGTTGCGCCTTAGCAATCGCTAAACCAATCTCCTGAGGTTATTGACCACGCCGGAGCACGATCAACCTGACCACGAAGGTCTATTCCTGCAAGCAATCGAAGAACGAGCAAGAATATGATAAAAGCAATTTGAATATTGCGAATATATATGAAGTATTGATAAAGGTGGGGATCCGTAAGCGGTCTTGGTCTGGTCGTTGGACACAAACGAAGTACACGAAGTTGCAATGGCTAACTTTTAACTAAACAAATCCCAAGGAAAAGCTACTAGATGGATCTACTTATATAGGAGCAAGGGGTGGTGGCCAAGGAGGTGGGAGGACGTCCCAAGGCATCCTAAAACTAAATCTGGGTCGTACAAGGCCAATGGGCCCAAGTGGAGGTGATGTAACACCTTTGGACTTGTAGTTTGACTCGGATTCTGCTGGAGCATCAGATTGTTTCGTCCACAACTCAACGCTCCGGACGAATTTGAAGGTGATTCCAATTGGGTTGGAAAGTGCACGAAATCTAGTTTCCAACAAAAAAAAATCACCCAATTCGGAGTCCGTATGAAAAACTTGTGTGCATTTTGAGTCAGGTGTGTCTGTGCAGTCCGAATCTAAATCCAGAACGTGAGAGACCTGGACTCTATCTTCTCTTGGGCCAAAAGTGACGTGAGAGAACTTTTTGGACAGCAAATAAACATCTCTTTCTTCCTTATCTTCATATGTGGATTGTACAAATGTCCCATACACCTGCAATTAGACAAAACACAAAAGTGTGTGAAGTATTTTTGTTCTGGATAACATAAATAGATTATTGAATAGTTTGCACTAGAAATCACCTGACAAATATGCATATATGCAATATTTTTGGTCATATCCAAGGTAGTCATGTCCTCATCAAATTTAGAGATGCAAAGTTGAATAAACGCTCAACGACGGTACTGTGCTGGTCCTAGGCTAGACTGTGCTAGAGACGCGAGCCTAGAACACCAACAAAATCACGGCGCGGCACGTAAACAAGGGAAAAGCACACTCTGAATTTTTTTTTCGATCTTTTTTTTTTGCGCTCTTTTTTTTTGTTTTTTGCGCTGCTTTTTTTTTTTGCGAAAAATCACTATAATGGCAAGTATCTCAAAACTCTTCCTAGCTCAAACTGACAGGATGGGCACGAAATTTTTCGACCAATTTTCTTTTTTTTTCGACTGCCCGGACCCAAAAACTGGAAACGGGTCAAAAAAAACTTCCTATAATGGCACCTGTCTCAAAACACTCAGAAACACCTAAAAATAGGATAGCCAGAAATTTTTTCGAAAAATGCGTTTTCGAAAAATTTTGGGCCTAAACGGAGCGTGGCTACCAGAATTTTTTTTTTTCGAAACCTACTCCGGCAAGGAAACACGAATCGGAATCTAGATGGATCCCGAAAACAAACCTAATAAGCAAGGAACTCGGATTGGTGGTGGATATATGGTGGTCGTATATGGCAGCGGTGGTGGTAGCGGTGGTAGTATATGGATATGGATCGGTGGTGGTATATGGGCACGGATTGGTGGTGGTATATGGATACGAATTCGAAGCGGTGGTGGTAGATGGCAGGGGCGATGATGATGGTGCGGCGGCGGCGTGACAACTTATGACCAGAACTCGAAACTCTAAAAGACTAGACTCTAAGACCAGCAACTAGACCGACGATGCAACCGCAAATTCAACAAAGCAAAACCCTAAAAAGATTATGCAAAGGCTCAGATTGGTTCGGATATGATGAACTAACCCTAATTTTTTTGTGGCTTTTTCGTGGACTGTAGGTATGAAGAACAGACTCGATCTAAACTACGAAAAACTGTAAAATCTCACCGAGCAACCTGGAAATCTGATACCACTTGATAGAGGCAAAGGTGTCCCGTCTTTCGATGAGATGAGGGATATCGCTTTGGTGGAAGTCGACTTTGACGATCCGACTACGAACGTGCGAGGACGTCGCGCCTTAGCAATCGCTAAACCAACTCCGAGAGGCTATTGACCACGCCGGAGCACGATCAACCTGACCACGAGGGTCTGTTTCCTGCGAGCAAACGAAGAACAAGCAAGAAACTGAGATTGCAATCTGGATATTGCGAATATAAGATGAAAGCTTTATTGATCAAGGTGGGGTTCTGTGACGCCTTTGTGTGGTCGTTGAACACAAACGAAGTACGCGAAGTTGCAGCTATGGTGAACTTTTAATCTAAACAAAACCCAAAGTCTAAACGATGCCCTAAGGGCTGTATATATGGAGGAAGAGGGGGGAATTTCGTGGCCCTTGGTGGAGGGGTCCGAAATCAACCCTATCTCTTGTTTCCCCACACATACGGACTCTAAAAATAGTCTATACTTATGTATTTCGAAATTACATGGGCCTGGCCCAATAATAAGGTGACGCAGCACCTAAAATAGCCTCGGGACGAAATTTATGAAGTGGCATCTTGTATATTTCGTCCAAGGCTTCATGCACCCATTATGGTGGCTTCAAAGTCCTGAAATCATCACTTGTAACTCCGTTCTTGTTCCCCTTGCGCATGCCATCATCTCCATGCTTGTTCTTGCTCCAATGTTCATCCTTCTCCAAGCTAGGCCCTTCATTTGTAAGCAAAACAAATGTATTCAATTTAGGCAGCATCATATTCTCATGAACAGTAGAATCATTACCAAGAAATGAAAGTACCTGGTAATTTAGTTGGCGTGCACGAGCTCTAGTAATTGGTCCAGTATGTATAGCAGCAGGGGCTGTGGGTGTAACAATTGTATTGATGTCCTCATCAGGTGCATTACAGGTATCTCCGAAAGTAGCTGTTGGGTTGACACGGATCGAGACTGGGATTTGTCACTCCGTATGACGGAGAGGTATCTCTGGGCCCACTCGGTAATGCATCATCATATTGAGCTCAATGTGACCATGGTGTTGGACACGGGATCATGCATTACGGTACGAGTAAAGTGACTTGCCGGTAACGAGACTGAACAAGGTACTGGGATACCGACGATCGAGTCTCGGGCAAGTAACGTACCGATTGACAAAGGGAATTGCATACAGGGTTTGATCGAATCCTCGACATAGTGGTTCATCCGATGACAACATCGAGGAGCATGTGGGAGCCATCATGGGTATCCAGATCCTGCTGATGGTTATTGACTGAGAGCGTCTCGGTCATGTCTGCATGTCTCCCGAACCCGTAGGGTCTACACACTTAAGGTTCGGTGACGCTAGGGTTATGAAGATATGTATATGCAGAAACCTGAATGTTGTTCGGAGTCCCGGATGAGATCACGGACGTCACGAGGAGTTCCGGAATGGACCGGAGGTAAAGAATTATATATAGGAAGTGCTGTTTCGGGAATCGGGACAAGTTTCGGGGTTATCGGTATTGTACCGGGACCACCGGAAGGGTCCCGGGGGTCCACCGGGTGGGGCCACCTGTCCCGGGGGGCCACATGGGCTGTAGGAGGTGCGCCTTGGCCATCATGGGCCAAGGGCACCAGCCCCTATAGGCCCATGCGCCTAGGGTTTCCCCCTAGGAGGAGTCCTAGTGGTGGAAGGCACCCCTAGGTGCCTTGGGGGGGAGGGAAACCTCCCCTAGGCCGCCCCCCCCCTAGTAGATCTCATCTACTAGGGCCGGCGCCCCCCCTGGCACCCCTATATATAGTGGGGGAGAGGAGGGACTTCATACACCAGCCCCTGGCGCCTCCACCTCCCCCCGTTACGTCTCTCCCTCGTAGTCTCGGCGAAGCCCTGCTGCTGTGACGCCCTGCATCCACCACCACGCCGTCGTGCTGCTGGATCTTCATCAACCTCTCCTTCCCCCTTGCTGGATCAAGAAGGAGGAGACGTCTCCCGTCCCGTACGTGTGTTGAACGCGGAGGTGCCGTCCGTTCGGCGCTGGTCATCGGTGATTTGGATCACGTCGAGTACGACTACATCATCACCTTGCAAGCTTCCGCACGCGATCTACAAGTGGTATGTAGATGCAAACTCTCTCCCTAGACTCGTTGCTTAGATGAACTCATAGATGGATCTTGGTGAAACCGTAGGAAAAATTTTAATTTTCTGCAACGTTCCCCAACAGGCATGTGCTCCCGCAGTAGAGGAGGTGCCGCTAGTCCTCGTTGCCGAGCCCCAGGCTCCAACTTGGGCAAGGAACATAGTCCACTTCCTCCAAACCAGCGAGCTTCCCGACGACCAAGATGAAGCTGAAAGAGTGGCCCAGAGGTCCAGTATGTATCAGTTTGTCGATGACACTCTATACAGAAGGAGGCCCAACAGTGTGAAATTGAAGTGCATCTGCTGGGAAAAAGGAAAGGAACTGCTGGCTGAGATACACAAAGGCATGTGTGGCTCCCACATTGGATTAAGGGCATTAGTTGGGAAAGCATTCCGGCAAGGATTCTATTGGCCCACAGCCCTCCAAGATGCGGTCGAGCTAGTCACCAAGTGTGAAGCCTGTCAATTCCATTCCAAGAACATACACCTGCCTCCCAAGCTCTCCAGACAATCCCTTTATCATGGCCATTTTCGGTCTAGGGGCTTGATATCCTCGGGCCCTTCCCCCGAGCGATTGGGGGCTTTGAATTCTTGTTCGTTGCTATCGACAAGTTTACAAAGTGGCCGGAAGTGACTGCCGTGAGAAAGGTGACTGCTCAGTGAGCTATCAAGTTCTTGAAAGAATTGGTGTGCTGTTTTGGGGTTTCAGCAAGGATCATTACTGACAACGACACCCAGTTCACGAGCTGCGCCTTCATGCAATATGTTCATGCCCTCAAACAACAAAGAGCCAAACAAGCTTTTAAGAAAAAGGGAAAGATAAGCAAAGAGCTTTTAAGCAAGAACCATAGCATCATACAACATTAAGATTGTCATACTAGATCATATCATAGACACACCTTGCATAGAGCATACTTGGGATAGAAGTCGTTGCATTTTTGCTAAGTAGGTTGTGCACAAGTCTTTGTATCCGCCTATTGTGCAATCGTGCTAGCATCTCTCTAGTGTTGTGCAACAAGAGCATTTTTGTGGATTCCACATTTTGGCTCACCCTTGGTTTGACGACCCACTTATCTTTTGCTTGTGTGTTTCCGTGTACCGTATATTCCTTGGTCTACTTGTTGCATTGCAAACTTGCGAATCTTTTCCAACATTATTGAAGCTCACTTACAATTGCATGAAATTTTGTGCCACCATCCTAAACAAGCTCCACCATAAGCTTTTATTTGTGTAGGTGTGAGAAACCGACAAGAATTGATATCAATTGTGCTATTTCCTTGTTCCACATTGGAGTGATCATTGATCCACCTTCAACTTTGGTCAAGGTACATTTGGTATACGTTCTTCTCTTTCTACCACTCACATTTTTCTCTTGGAATGATGGATAGGCCAAGTACTTGATGAGGACATCAATACAATTGTTACACCCACAGCCCCTGCTGCTATACATACTGGACCAATTACTAGAGCTCGTGCACGCCAATTAAATTACCAGGTACTTTCGTTTCTTGGTAATGATTCTAATGTTCATGAGAATATGATGCTGCCTAAATTGGATACATTTGTTTTGCTTACAAATGAAGGGCCTAGCTTGGAGAAGGATGAACATTGGAGCAAGAACAAGCATGGAGATGATGGCATGCGCAAGGGAAACAAGAACGGAGTGACAAGTGATGATTTCAGGACTTTGAAGCCACCATAATGGGTGCATGAAGCCTTGGACGAAATATACAAGATGCCACTTCATAAATTTCGTCCCGAGGCTATTTTAGGTGCTGCGTCACCTTATTATTGGGCCAGGCCCATGTAATTTCGAAATACATAAGTATAGGCTATTTTTAGAGTCCGTATGTGTGGGGAAATAAGAGATACGGTTGATTTCGGACCCCTCCACCAAGGGCCACGAAATTCCCCCCTCTTCCTCCATATATACAGCCCTTAGGGCATCGTTTAGACTTTGGGTTTTGTTTAGATTAAAAGTTCGCCATAGCTGCAACTTCGCGTACTTCGTTTGTGTTCAACGACCAGACAAAGGCGTCACAGAACCCCACCTTGATCAATAAAGCTTTCATCTTATATTCGCAATATCCAGATTGCAATCTTAGTTTCTTGCTTGTTCTTCGTTTGCTCGCAGGAAACAGACCCTCGTGGTCAGGTTGATCGTGCTCCGGCGTGGTCAATAACCTCTCGGAGTTGGTTTAGCGATTGCTAAGGCGCGACGTCCTCGCACGTTCGTAGTCGGATCGTCAAAGTCGACTTCCACCAAAGCGAAATCCACCATCTCATCGAAAGATCGGGACACCCCCGCCTCTATCAGTTGAGCAACTAAACATTCATACCTATCAGCGTCTTCAGGAGCCATGTATTGCGTCTCATGATCAGAATCATCTCCACCATGTTCTTCACGTGTAATAAGAACCAAAGTCTCCTCATCATAGTCACTAGCGGACTCATATCCACCATCCACTTTAGCAATCATCACACGCGGAGATTTGCATTCTCTCGCATAATGACCTCCTCCCTTACAACGACGACAAATAATATCACTTGTGTGCCCTGTTGATGCCATGGAAGAAGAAGAACGCTGTGCAGGCCCCGCAGGTGCGCTCTTGGCAGATAATGGTGGTTGTGCCTGTTTTCTTGTATCACGGCTGGAGGTGGCACCGGATGGAGGTGCTGGTGCAGTTGAAGTAGAAGATGCACGTGGTGTCCATGATGAAGGTCGGCCTGCAGAAAAGTTAGTTCGCCCCAATGCTTGTCGATCCTGCACTTCACGTTCAGCTTTACAAGCAAGATGGAATAAACGAGTGATATTAGTATACTCCTTATAGTCTAGAATGGTCTGAATCTCTCTATTTAATCCACCCAGAAAACGTGCAAGCATAGCTTCATTCTCCTCAACAATACCACATCTAATCATGCCAGTTTGTAATTCCTGATAATATTCTTCTACAGAATTTTTTCCTTGTCTTAAACGCTGCAATTTTTGAAGCAATTCACGTTGATAATATGGTGGAACCCAACGCGTACGCTTAGCAGTTTTCAAAGCAGCCCAAGTAGTTGGAATAGGATACAATCTACAATGTTCAGACCACCATACACATGCAAAACTAGTGAAAGCACAAACAGCAGCAGCAACTCGTCTCTCCTCAGGATATTGTAAACATGTAAATCGTTGTTCAGTTTCTAACTCCCAAGTAAGATATATATCAGGAACATATCTACCCTCAAATGGTGGAATATTCAATTTCAGTTTAGGAATATGGACATCATCTCGTACCTGAGGTGGTGGTGCAGGCCTACCATTACGAATATATACCTGAGGTCGACCTGCTGGTGGTGGTACAGGTGGCTGCACGTAGTGTTGATTTTGATCAACCTCATCCTCATAGTCTCCCACATAATCATCCTCCTCCGCATCAGCAGCAGGAGCCACAGAAGTATCAACAGCAGCACCAACAGTTTGGCCAAACGCAAGAGGAACACGGCTTGCTCGGCGGAGGTTTGCTTCGCGACGTGGAGGTAGTCGTTGTTGTTGTTGTTGTTGGAGAGGTGCGTTAGCTGCAGCGGGTGGTGGTGGTGGAAGACGCGCGAGCAATTCATTAAACTTGTTATCGAGCTTTGTTTCGAACGTCTTCTCAAAGCCAGTGATCTTCTCCATGGCCTCTTCAAAATTGTTCAGCACATCTTGCACCTGTTCAGTCATCATTTGCTGAAACTTATCATGAAGCTCCTTGTTCGATAAATTCTCCCAGTCAATCTCGTCGGCTTGTGATCCTGGCATGGTTAGCAGCAATAGAAACACACAAGAATATGATCCTACAGACTACGAACAAGTGGTGGTGGTGGGTGTCACAAATCCGTCAAGCAAATCTCAAATTCTTACCAGTTCTTACCCAGCAGCAGGCGGTGATAGAGGCAAAGGTGTCCCGTCTTTCGATGAGATGGTGGATTTCGCTTTGGTGGAAGTCGACTTTGACGATCCGACTACGATCGTGCGAGGACGTCGCGCCTTAGCAATCGCTAAACCAACTCCGAGAGGTTATTGACCACGCCGGAGCACGATCAACCTGACCACGAGGGTCTGTTTCCTGCGAGCAAACGAAGAACAAGCAAGAAACTGAGATTGCAATCTGGATATTGCGAATATAAGATGAAAGCTTTATTGATCAAGGTGGGGTTCTGTGACGCCTTTGTCTGGTCGTTGAACACAAACGAAGTACGCGAAGTTGCAGCTATGGCGAACTTTTAATCTAAACAAAACCCAAGGTCTAAACGATGCCCTAAGGGCTGCATATATGGAGGAAGAGGGGGTGGATTTAGTGGCCCTTGGTGGAGGGGTCCGAAATCAACCCTATCTCTTGTTTCCCCACACATACGGACTCTAAAAATAGCCTATACTTATGTATTTCGAAATTACATGGGCCTGGCCCAATAATAAGGTGACGCAGCACCTAAAATAGCCTCGGGACGAAATTTATGAAGTGGCATCTTGTATATTTCGTCCAAGGCTTCATGCACACATTATGGTGGCTTCAAAGTCCTGAAATCATCACTTGTAACTCCGTTCTTGTTCCCCTTGCGCATGCCATCATCTCCATGCTTGTTCTTGCTCCAATGTTCATCCTTCTCCAAGCTAGGCCCTTCATTTGTAAGCAAAACAAATGTATCCAATTTAGGCAGCATCATATTCTCATGAACATTAGAATCATTACCAAGAAATGAAAGTACCTGATAATTTAGTTGGCGTGCACGAGCTCTAGTAATTGGTCCAGTATGTATAGCAGCAGGGGCTGTGGGTGTAACAATTGTATTGATGTCCTCATCATCCACCCCTTCTTGAAATGAAGTCGTCCTCGACGGAAGTTCATCTTCCTCACCCACAACATGTTTTCTACCCTTATCTCCAGCAAGTTTATATTTAGCATTCATACGCTCAATGTTTTCCTTAGTTAACTCATGCATTTTTAAAATCAATTCAGCACGTTGTTTAGCATCAAAATTAACCTTCTCCGAAGATGGAAGAGGCAACAAATCAATAGGTGCACGAGGTAGGAAACCATACACAACTTCAAAAGGGCACATCTTAGTAGTAGAATGCAATGAACGATTATAAGCAAATTCAATATGAGGCAAGCATTCCTCCCACATTTTCTTATTATTCTTCAAAACAGCCCTAAGCATAGTAGACAACGTTCTATTGACTACTTCAGTTTGTCCATCAGTTTGGGGGTGACAAGTAGTACTAAAAAGCAGTTTAGTCCCCAACTTAGCCCATAAACATCTCCAAAAGTGGCTAAGAAATTTAGTATCACGATCTGAAACAATAGTATTTGGCACACCATGCAACCGAATAATTTCACGAAAGAACAAATCAGCAACATTAACAGCATCATCGCTTTTATGACATGGTATAAAGTGTGCCATTTTCGAGAATCTATCCACGACAACAAATATGCTATCCCTCCCCTTCTTTGTTCGAGGTAAACCTAAAACAAAGTCCATAGATATATCCTCCCAAGGAACACTAGGTACAGGCAAAGGCATATATAAACCATGAGGATTGAGTCGTGACTTAGCTTTTTGACATGTAGTGCATCGAGCAATAAAACGCTCAACATCCCGTCTCATCTTTGGCCAAAAGAAATGTGTAGCAAGTACGTCCTCCGTCTTCTTCACGCCAAAATGTCCCATTAATCCTCCTCCATGCGCTTCCTGCAACAACAAAAGACGAACGGAGCTAGCTGGAATGCATAGCTTGTTAGCACGAAACACAAATCCATCGTTAACGACAAACTTGTTCCACATTCTTCCTTCGTTACAATTCTGCATTACATCTTTAAAATCAGCATCATGCACATATTGATCTTTGATGGTCTCCAAACCAAATATTTTGAAGTGAAGTTGTGAAAGCATAGTATAGCGACGAGACAATGCATCAGCAATAACATTTTCTTTTCCCTTCTTGTGTTTAATGACATAAGGGAAAGTCTCAATGAATTCAACCCATTTAGCATGTCTACGATTCAGTTTAGCTTGACTTTTAATATGTTTCAAAGATTCATGATCAAAATGTATAACAAATTCTTTGGGCCATAAATAATGTTGCCATGTTTCTAAAGTCCGAACAAGAGCATATAATTCTTTATCATAAGTAGAATAATTCAGACTAGGCCCACTCAATTTTTCAGAAAAGTATGCAACAGGTTTGCCATCTTGTAATAACACACCTCCTAATCCAATTCCACTAGCATCACATTCAAGCTCAAAAGTCTTATTAAAATCAGGAAGTTGGAGTAAAGGAGCATGTGTCAACTTATCTTTCAATACCGTGAAGGCTTCTTCCTGTGCGGTACCCCAAACAAAAGGCACATCCTTCTTTGTAAGCTCGTTGAGAGGTGCAGCAATGGTGCTGAAATCTCTCACAAAACGCCTATAGAATCCAGCGAGGCCAAGAAAACTCCTCACTTGTGTGACCGTTTTGGGCAGCGGGCAACTCTCAATAGCTTCAATCTTGGCTTTGTCAACTTCAATTCCCTGTGGGGTAACAACATAGCCAAGAAAAGATACTCGGTCGGTGCAAAAGGTGCACTTCCCAAGGTTACCAAACAAACGTGCATCACGTAGAGCAATAAAAACAGCACGTAAATGTTCCAAATGTTCTTCCAAAGATCTGCTATAAATCAGTATATCATCAAAATAGACTACCACAAATCGTCCAATGAAAGCACGTAAAACTTCGTTCATTAGTCTCATGAAAGTACTAGGCGCATTAGTTAACCCAAAAGGCATGACTAACCACTCATATAATCCAAACTTAGTTTTAAATGCTGTTTTCCATTCATCTCCCAATTTCATACGAATTTGATGGTATCCACTACGCAAATCAACTTTGGAGAATATTGTAGAGCCACTCAATTCATCAAGCATATCATCTAGCCTAGGAATAGGATGACGATAACGAATAGTAATATTATTAATGCCTCTACAATCAACACACATACGTGATGTATCATCCTTTTTCTAGCACAGTCTAGCCTAGGACCAGCACAGTACCATCGTTGAGCGTTTATTCAACTTTGCATCTCTGAATTGATTATTGCTGACCCTTTTTGCTACCATATTATAAGCCTTCCCAGCTCCACATACATCTACGTCGTGCGTTTGACTCTCCCTGGTAATCGCTCTATCCAAGCTTTGAGAGTTTTTGACTACAACGGTTGCCGATCACCGCCTGCTGCTGGGTAAGAACTGGTAAGAATTTGAGATTTGCTTGACGGATTTGTGACACCCACCACCACCACTTGTTCGTAGTCTGTAGGATCATATTCTTGTGTGTTTCTATTGCTGCTAACCATGCCAGGATCACAAGCCGACGAGATTGACTGGGAGAATTTATCGAACAAGGAGCTTCATGATAAGTTTCAGCAAATGATGACTGAACAGGTGCAAGATGTGCTGAACAATTTTGAAGAGGCCATGGAGAAGATCACTGGCTTTGAGAAGACGTTCGAAACAAAGCTCGATAACAAGTTTAATGAATTGCTCGCGCGTCTTCCACCACCACCACCCGCTGCAGCTAACACACCTCTCCAACAACAACAACAACAATGACTACCTCCACGTCGCGAAGCAGACCTCCGCCGAGCAAGCCGTGTTCCTCTTGCGTTTGGCCAAACTGTTGGTGCTGCTGTTGATACTTCTGTGGCTCCTGCTGCTGATGCGGAGGAGGATGATTATGTGGGAGACTATGAGGATGAGGTTGATCAAAATCAACACTACGTGCAGCCACCTGTACCACCACCAGCAGGTCGACCTCAGGTATATATTCGTAATGGTAGGCCTGCACCACCACCTCAGGTACGAGATGATGTCCATATTCCTAAACTGAAATTGAATATTCCACCATTTGAGGGTAGATATGTTCCTGATATATATCTTACTTGGGAGTTAGAAACTGAACAACGATTTACATGTTTACAATATCCTGAGGAGAGACGAGTTGCTGCTGCTGTTTGTGCTTTCACTAGTTTTGCATGTGTATGGTGGTCTGAACATTGTAGATTGTATCCTATTCCAACTACTTGGGCTGCTTTGAAAACTGCTAAGCGTACGCGTTGGGTTCCACCATATTATCAACGTGAATTGCTTCAAAAATTGCAGCGTTTAAGACAAGGAAAAAATTCTGTAGAAGAATATTATCAGGAATTACAAACTGGCATGATTAGATGTGGTATTGTTGAGGAGAATGAAGCTATGCTTGCACGTTTTCTGGGTGGATTAAATAGAGAGATTCAGACCATTCTAGACTATAAGGAGTATACTAATATCACTCGTTTATTCCATCTTGCTTGTAAAGCTGAACGTGAAGTGCAGGATCGACAAGCATTGGGGCGAACTAACTTTTCTGCAGGCCGACCTTCATCATGGACACCACGTGCATCTTCTACTTCAACTGCACCAGCACCTCCATCCGGTGCCACCTCCAGCCGTGATACAAGAAAACAGGCACAACCACCATTATCTGCCAAGAGCGCACCTGCGGGGCCTGCACAGCGTTCTACTTCTTCCATGGCATCAACAGGGCACACAAGTGATATTATTTGTCGTCGTTGTAAGGGAGGAGGTCATTATGCGAGGGAATGCAAATCTCCGCGTGTGATGATTGCTACCGCGGATGGTGGATATGAGTCCGCTAGTGACTATGATGAGGAAACATTGGCTCTTATTACACGTGAAGAACATGGTGGAGATGATTCTGATCATGAGACGCAATACATGGCTCCTGAAGACGCTGACAGGTATGAATGTTTAGTTGCTCAACGTGTTTTGAGTGTGCAGGTCACACAAGCTGAGCAAAATCAGAGGCACAATTTGTTCCATACCAAGGGAGTTGTGAAGGAACGTTCTGTGCGCGTCATAATAGATGGAGGGAGCTGCAACAACTTGGCTAGCATGGAGATGGTGGAGAAGCTTTCTCTCACCACAAGACCACATTCACATCCTTACTACATCCAATGGTTCAACAACAGCGGCAAGGTTAAGGTAACACGTACTGTTCGTGTGCATTTTAGTATCTCTACATATGCTGATTGTGTTGATTGTGATGTGGTACCTATGCAAGCATGTTCCTTATTACTTGGTAGACCATGGCAATTTGATAAAAATTCTGTACACCATGGTAGAAACAATCACTATACTCTTGTTCATAAGGATAAAAATATTACTTTGCTTCCTATGACTCCTGATTCCATTTTGAAAGATGATATTAATAGAGCTAATAAAGCACAACAGGAGAAGAATAAGAGTGAAAATCAGATTGTGGCAAAAGAATTTGAGCAACAAATGAAGCCTAATAATAAACCATCTAGTGTTGCTTCTGAAATTAAATTGAAAAGTGCATGTTTATTTGCCACCAAATCTGATATTGATGAGCTAGATTTCAGCAAATCTGTTTGCTATGCTTTTGTGTGCAAAGAGGCATTATTTTCATTCGAGGACGTGCCTTCCTCTTTGCCTCCTGCTGTCACTAACATTTTGCAGGAGTTCTGATGAGGACATCAATACAATTGTTACACCCACAGCCCCTGCTGCTATACATACTGGACCAATTACTAGAGCTCGTGCACGCCAATTAAATTACCAGGTACTTTCGTTTCTTGGTAATGATTCTAATGTTCATGAGAATATGATGCTGCCTAAATTGGATACATTTGTTTTGCTTACAAATGAAGGGCCTAGCTTGGAGAAGGATGAACATTGGAGCAAGAACAAGCATGGAGATGATGGCATGCGCAAGGGAAACAAGAACGGAGTGACAAGTGATGATTTCAGGACTTTGAAGCCACCATAATGGGTGCATGAAGCCTTGGACGAAATATACAAGATGCCACTTCATAAATTTCGTCCCGAGGCTATTTTAGGTGCTGCGTCACCTTATTATTGGGCCAGGCCCATGTAATTTCGAAATACATAAGTATAGGCTATTTTTAAAGTCCGTATGTGTGGGGAAATAAGAGATAGGGTTGATTTCGGACCCCTCCACCAAGGGCCACGAAATTCCCCCCTCTTCCTCCATATATACAGCCCTTAGGGCATCGTTTAGACTTTGGGTTTTGTTTAGATTAAAAGTTCGCCATAGCTGCAACTTCGCGTACTTCGTTTGTGTTCAACGACCAGACAAAGGCGTCACAGAACCCCACCTTGATCAATAAAGCTTTCATCTTATATTCGCAATATCCAGATTGCAATCTTAGTTTCTTGCTTGTTCTTCGTTTGCTCGCAGGAAACAGACCCTCGTGGTCAGGTTGATCGTGCTCCGGTGTGGTCAATAACCTCTCGGAGTTGGTTTAGCGATTGCTAAGGCGCGACGTCCTCGCACGTTCGTAGTCGGATCGTCAAAGTCGACTTCCACCAAAGCGAAATCCACCATCTCATCGAAAGACGGGACACCTTTGCCTCTATCAGTACTTCTACCAACCCACTCGTCATTCAGCACTACATTGACATGAACTCCTACGTCACCAAGAGCCACCTCTTTGGTGCACAACGTGCTTTTCATCAAGAGCAACAAGCAATGAGTGAACGCATCGACAACCTCACCGCCGACTTGCGGCTCTCCGAGCAACGTACAAGGGACTAATTTGACCACAAGCTCGACGATCACAAGCAAGAGCATGACGCAAGAATGGACGAGCTTCGTGCTTTATTGCTCAACCACTCTTCTTCCACTTCGTCCTCATCAAGACGGAGCCGATCAAGTCGACACTCCGACTTCACCCTCTCCCGCTCAAGTACACCAACATCGAACACTCTTCGATGTGCCACGCGCAACGATTGTCAAGAAAGCCTCAATCCTCTATGTGACACCGACTCTCAAGAGCACCGACAACGTCAAACCAAAGCAGCTTTTGCGCTAGCACGAGAACGGCAACGACAACGCCAACATAAAGAGGAAGAGCGAGCGCGTCTACACCAAGATGCACAAGATGCCGAGGCACAACGCTAAGAACAACAACTCCGCGAAGCTCAAGAACTTGAGGCGCAACGTGCCCTTCACGATTCAAGTCGAGCCGTAGCCAACCGAGGCCGACAAGTTCGTGAACATGAAGAAGCACTTCGCGAAGAAGCTCACGAACGAAGATTTCAAGCTCGCCAAGAATTGAGGTTCACCAAGAGCATGAAAACAATGGAAATCCTCCACGACAAGAGCAACATGAGGTTGACAACCCACCTCGCCAAAAGCAGAACGAGTTTGACAATCATCAACAACATGGACGTCATCATCCCCGACCCCAACACAATGAAGAGCAATGCTATGACAAGCTAAAGTTCACCATGCCCAAGTTCAATGGAAGCAACGATCCCGAAGAGTACCTTTGATGGGCATTGAGGGTCGACAAGACCTTCCGCTTGCACAACTATGATGAATATAAGAAGATCGCGATGGCATCCCTTCAGTTCCAAGACTATGTCCTCATTTGGTGGGAACAAGTTATCGAGCGTCGTGAGGCAAGAGGAGAACCACCCATCACTACTTGGGTGCAAATGAATGATGTCATGAGAGCACGCTTCGTGCCTACCTACTACAACCGCGACCTCTTCAAGAAACTTCAACTACTCAAGCAAGGAACCAAGGGCGTTGAAGAGTACTACAAGGAGATGGAGATTGCCATGATAAGAGCTAATGTCATGGAAGATGATGAACAAACTATGGCACGTTTCTTGAATGGACTCAATCATCCTATCAAGAAGATCGCCGACTTCCAACCATACTCGAACCTCATCGAGCTAGTGCATCAAGCTACCAAAGCGGAATGTCAAGTGCAAGACGATTACAAGTATGCCAAGTTCTCATCCAAGTCATACGGCTTCTCCAACACCCAAGCTTCAACGACTCCAAAACCGTCTACCAAGCCTTCTACAAGCAACATCGACAAGTTGAGTTCCAAGAAAGCTTCATCAACTCCAAGTCATCCTACTACAAGGAGAAACTTCAAGCCGAGAGCTTCATCATCATCTACCCCCAACCAATGAGACCGTCAAGACGAGTTCCTTCAAATGCTTCACATGCGAAGGCCGAGGCCACAAGTCTATGAATGCACCAACAAGCGTACCATGATCCTCAACGACGATGACACTTATTGATGAGGACATCAATACAATTGTTACACCCACAGCCCCTGCTGCTATACATACTGGACCAATTACTAGAGCTTGATGAGGACATCAATACAATTGTTACACCCACAGCCCCTGCTGCTATACATACTGGACCAATTACTAGAGCTCGTGCACGCCAACTAAATTACCAGGTACTTTCGTTTCTTGGTAATGATTCTAATGTTCATGAGAATATGATGCTGCCTAAATTGGATACATTTGTTTTGCTTACAAATGAAGGGCCTAGCTTGGAGAAGGATGAACATTGGAGCAAGAACAAGCATGGAGATGATGGCATGCGCAAGGGAAACAAGAACGGAGTTACAAGTGATGATTTCAGGACTTTGAAGCCACCATAATGGGTGCATGAAGCCTTGGACGAAATATACAAGACGCCACTTCATAAATTTCGTCCCGAGGCTATTTTGGGTGCTGCTTCACCTTATTATTGGGCCAGGCCCATGTAATTTCGAAATACAACAGTATAGGCTATTTTTAGAGTCCGTATGTGTGGGGAAACAAGAGATAGGGTTGATTTCGGACCCCTCCACCAAGGGCCACGAAATTCCCCCCTCTTCCTCCATATATACAGCCCTTAGGGCATCGTTTAGACTTTGGGTTTTGTTTAGATTAAAAGTTCGCCATAGCTGCAACTTCGCGTACTTCGTTTGTGTTCAACGACCAGACAAAGGCGTCACAGAACCCCACCTTGATCAATAAAGCTTTCATCTTATATTCGCAATATCCAGATTGCAATCTCAGTTTCTTGCTTGTTCTTCGTTTGCTCGCAGGAAACAGACCCTCGTGGTCAGGTTGATCGTGCTCCGGCGTGGTCAATAACCTCTCGGAGTTGGTTTAGCGATTGCTAAGGCGCGACGTCCTCGCACGTTCGTAGTC
>NW_021298476.1:0-1470 GCF_002162155.2 Triticum dicoccoides
TTTTTTTTCCTTTTTTCTTTTCTTTTTTGCATTTTTCGTTTCTTCTTCTTCCTGGTTTCTTTCCCTCACTGACTTTGTTTTTTTCTTAAATACGTGAACATTCTCAAATTCAATGATTTTTCTAAATTTGATGAACTTTTCTTTTCAAATCTATGAACTTTTAATAATTTTTGTGAACTACTTATAAAAATTGATTATTTTGTTTCAAAATCGATGAAATTTTTTCAAATTCGATGAACACTTTTCAAAATCTTTGAACTCTTTTCAAATTCAATGAACTTTTTTTAAAATTGGATGAACTATTTTTGCAAATTGATGAACTTTTTTTCAAAATTTTGATGAACATTTTTTAATTTTTTGTGAACTACTTTCTTAAGTTGATGAACTTTTTTCAAATTGGTGAACTTTTTTTTCAAATTTTTGATGAACTTTTTAAATTTTTTGTGAACTATTTTTGTAAGTTGACGAACTTTTTTTTAAAATATTGGGCTTCTCTTGAATAGGGCGATGTTTTTATGCATGTTAATGAACTTTTTCCGAAATTTCTGAGGTTTCATTTTTCTTAAAAAAACATATGTTCTCTCAAAAAAAAATGGGCCGGCCCTAGTGGTTAGCTGAACACACGTAGGTAGTGCAGGTACCGAGTTCTTTATATGGGTACAATATGCGAAGTATTAAATAGAGTTGTTTTCGTATACTAAAACACACATTGGCCTTTGGCGCAGTTAATTCTGGATGGATAGAGCATGCACGTACGGTTTTTTCATCGTGCACATTCGGCTTCGTGTGATCGTGGTTAACCTTGCTGTTTAATAAAATTGATGGCCAACCCATGACATACAAAATGAAAAAAAATCTTTCAGTAGCAGCTCCCTAAATTCAAGATTGGACAATTCAACTAACAATTGCAGTTCGGTCAGGGATCTATTCTACTAACAAATTCATGTCTAACCTTGTTGTTCAATTCAAGAAACAATCAACACTTAACAGTATACACAAAATTGACCTCAAACAGTAGCCAATTGAGCCCAAACAGTGGTAAATCCTAACCAAGAACAATGCCTCAATGGCCACGAACAAGAGCAGAGAGAGGAGGGGGCGAACTCACCAGAAGACGGAAAGGAGGAAGCTCCATGGGTGGTGCGTCCCGAGCTGCAGCAAGGCAAGGTCGACCCCTCCTTCCTCAAGTATCCAATCCTTGCCTGCACATCTACCATGGAGGATCAAACCAGATATTAGAGAGAGAAAGGGGGAGAGATGGGGAAGGGGATGAACTCACCCCATGGCCACCAAGCGGAGGAGGAGCATCCCGGAGACGGAGCTGCGTGTGGGGGCGCGGTGGGCGTCAGAGAGGAGTCGCCGGAGGCGCCGGAACCACGCCAGAGTGGAGGTGCTCAAAACCCTAGCCATGGTTGATGGTCAACCAGGAAAACGGCGGCGGCGCCCAACCCCTATTTCGCGTGAGAGAGA
>NW_021298477.1:0-959 GCF_002162155.2 Triticum dicoccoides
AGTCAGAACTGGAGCAGTGATCAATTTCTCTTTCAAAGTGTTGAAAGCAATATCACACTCCGGAGACCAAGCGTACTTGACGTGCTTCTGAAGAAGATTTGAGAGAGGCTTGGCGATCTTAGAAAAGTTTTCAACGAATCTTCTGCAATAGCTTGCGAGACCGAGGAAACTGCGGAGTTGCTTTACGTTCTGAGGAGGTTCCCAATTCACGATTGCAGACACCTTCTCAGGATTCACGGAAATGCCCTTGGCAGAGATGATATGACCAAGATAAAGAACCTCATCGAGCCAAAATTCACACTTGGAGAACTTGGCGTAGAACTGATGTTCTCTGAGCTTGTCAAGTACCAAACGCAAGTGCTTGGCATGATCTTCCTTGTTCTTCGAGAAAACCAGAATGTCGTCGAGATAGACCAAAACGAATTCATTGGTGAAGGGGTTGAAGATGAAGTTCATCATGCGAGAGAACGTCGGAGGAGCGTTGGCGAGACCAAAAGACATGATGGTGTATTCATATGAACCAAAGCTTGTTCTGAACGCCGTCTTGGGAATATCTTGCTCACGAATACGAATCTGATGATAACCCATACGGAGATCAAGCTTGGAGAATACTTGAGCACCCTTGAGTTGTTCGAACAGCTCATTGATGTTGGGAAGTGGGTATTTGTTCTTGATGGTCTTCTTGTTTACTGGACGGTAATCAACACAAAGTCGACTCGATCCATCCTTCTTCTTCACAAAAAGAACACCACAACCCCACGGAGAAGTACTAGGCCGAATGAGACCCAATCTTTCTTGCTCATCGAGTTGTTTCTTCAACTCCTTCAACTCTTCGGGGCCGAGCTTGTAGGGACGTTTGCACACAGGTTCCGTACCGGGCTCAAGTTCAATAACAAATTCAACCGGCCGGTTTGGAGGCATCCCTGGAAGTTCTTCTGGAAAGACGTCTTGATACTCAC
>NW_021298478.1:0-7585 GCF_002162155.2 Triticum dicoccoides
TCGTCAACACTCACAGCTTTGGCCAAATCTGACCCGTTTCATGGACTATTACTCGTCGTTTTCGGGTCCCGATGCGATTTTCATAGTTGTTGAACCCCAGGGCGTGCTTACCTGTTGGTCATCAACACTTGCAGATTTGGCCGATTCTGGCCCATTTCATGGACTATTACTCACCGTTTTTGGGCCCCAAAGCGATTTCCATGGTTGTCGAACTCCAAGGTGCGCTTATGTGTCGGTCATCAACAATCACAGTTCGAGCTGATTCTGGCCCGTCTCTTGGACTATTACTCTGTTTTGGGGTCCCGGAGTCATTTCCATGATTGACGAACCTCGGGGTGCGTTTACGTGTCGATCATCAACACTCATATATTTGGCCGGTTCTTGTCCGTTTCGTGGACTATTACTCGCTGTTTTGGGGACCCAGAGCGATTTCCACGATTGATGAACCCTGGGGTGCGTTTATGTGTCAGTTGTCAACACTCACAGTTTTGTCCAATTCTGACCCGTTTCGTGGACTATTACTCATCGTTTTCGGGTCCCGAAGCGATTTCCATAGTTGTTGAACCCCAAGGTGTGCTTACGTGTTGGTCATCAACACTCGCAGTTTTGGCCGATTCTGGCCCGTTTCATGGACTATTACTCACCGTTTTGGGGTCCCAAAGCGATTTCCATGGTTGTCGAACTCCAAGGTGTGCTTACGTGTTGGTCATCAACACTCGCAGTTTTGGTCGATTCTGGCCCGTTTCATGGACTATTGCTCACTGTTTTGGGGTCCCGGAGTGATTTCCATGGTTGTCGACCCCCGGGTGCGTTTACGTGCCTATCGTCAACACTCTTGGTTTTGGCCGATTCTGGCCCGTTTCATGGACTATTTACTCACCGTTTTGGGGTCCGAAAGCGATTCTCATTTCATGGACTATTACTCGCGGTTTCGTGCATTATTACTCAGCGTTTTGGGGACCCAGAGCGATTTCCAGGATTGATGAACCCCGGAGTGCGTTTATGTGTCCGTTGTCAACACTCACAGCTTTGGCCAAATCTGACCTGTTTCGTGGACTATTACTCATCGTTTTTGGGTCCCGAAGCGATTTCCATAGTTGTTGAACCCCAAGGTGTGCTTACGTGGTTATCGTTTCATGCACTATTACTCACCGTTTCGGGGTTCCGGAGTGATTTCCATGGTTATCGAACTCCAAGGTGCGCTTACGTGTCGATCATCAACACTCGTGGTTTCGACCATTTCTGGCCCGTTTCATGGACTATTACTCGTCATTTTGGGGTTCCAAAGAGATTCTCGTTTCATGGATTATTACTCGCGGTTTCGTGCACTATTACTCAGTGTTTTGGGGACCAGAGCGATTTCCACGATTGATGAACCCCGGGGTGCGTTTATGTGTCCGTCGTCAACACTCACAGTTCTGTCCAATTCTGACCCGTTTCGTGGACTATTATTCGCCGTTTTGGGGTCCCGAAGCGATTTCCATAGTTGTTGAACCCCAAGGTGTGCTAGTGTGTCGGTCATGAACAATCATAGTTTTGGCCGATTCTGGCCCGTTTCTTGGACTATTACTCTGTATTGGGGTCCCGGAGTCATTTCCACAATTGACGAACCCCGGGGTGCGTTTACGTGTTGGTCTTCAACTCTCACAGTTTTCTCCAATTCTGACCCGTTTCGTGGACTATTACTCATCGTTTTTGGGTCCCGAAGCGATTTTCAGAGTTGTTGAACCCCAAGGTGTGTTTACGTGTTGATCATCAACACTCGCAGTTTTGGCCGATTCTGGCCCGCTTCATGCACTATTACTCACCATTTCGGGGTCCCGGAGTGATTTCCATGGTTATCGAACTCCAAGGTGCGCTTACGTGTCGATCATCAACACTCGCGGTTTCGGACGTTTCTTGCCCGTTTCATGGACTATTACTCGTCGTTTTGGGGTCCCAAAGCGATTCTCATTTCATGGACTATTACTCGCGGTTTCGTGCAGTATTACTCAGCGTTTTGGGGACCCAGAGCGATTTCCATGATTGATGAACCCCGGGGTGCATTTATGTGTCCGTCGTCAACACTCACAGTTTTGTCCAATTCTGACCCATTTCGTGGACTATTACTCATCATCTTCGGGTCCCGAAGCGATTTATAGTTGTTGAACCCCAAGGTGTGTTTACGTGTTGATCATCAACACTCGCAGTTTTGGCCAATTCTGGCCCGTTTCATGCACTATTACTCACCGTTTCGGGGTCCCGGAGTGATTTCCATGGTTATCGAACTCCAAGGTGCGCTTACGTGTCGATCATCAACACTCGCGGTTTCGGCCGTTTCTGGCCCTTTTCATGGACTATTACTCGTCGTTCTGGGGTCCCAAAGCGATTCTCGTTTCATGGATTATTACTCGCGGTTTCGTGCACTATTACTCAGCGTTTTGGGGACCAGAGCGATCTCCACGATTGTTGAACCCCGGGGTGCGTTTATGTGTCCGTCGTCAACACTCACAGTTCTGTCCAATTCTGACCCGTTTCGTGGACTATTATTCACCGTTTTGGGGACCCGAAGCGATTTCCATAGTTGTTGAACCCCAAGGTGTGCTAATGTGTCGGTCATGAACAATCATAGCTTTGGCCGATTCTGGCCCGTTTCTTCGACTATCACTCTGTATTGGGGTCCCGGAGTCATTTCCACGATTGACGAACCCCGGGGTGCGTTTACGTGTTGGTCTTCAACTCTCACAGTTTTCTCCAATTCTGACCCGTTTCGTGGACTATTACTCATCGTTTTTGGGTCCCGAAGCAATTTTCCGAGTTGTTGAACCCCAAGGTGTGTTTACGTGTTGATCATCAACACTCGCAGTTTTGGCCGATTCTGGCCCGCTTCATGCACTATTACTCACCATTTCGGGGTCCCGGAGTGATTTCCATGGTTATCGAACTCCAAGGTGCGCTTACGTGTCGATCATCAACACTCGCGGTTTCGGCCGTTTCTTGCCCGTTTCATGGACTATTACTCACCGTTTTGGGGTCCCAAAGCGATTCTCATTTCATGGACTATTACTCGCGGTTTCGTGCACTATTACTCAGCGTTTTGGGGACCCAGAGCGATTTCCACGATTGATGAACCCCGGGGTGCATTTATGTGTCCGTCGTCAACACTCACAGTTCTGTCCAATTCTGACCCGTTTCGTGGACTATTACTCATCATATTCGGGTCCCGAAGCGATTTATAGTTGTTGAACCCCAAGGTGTGTTTACGTGTTGATCATCAACACTCACAGTTTTGGCCGATTCTGGCCCGTTTCATGCACTATTACTCACCGTTTCGGGGTCCCGGAGTGATTTCCATGGTTATCGAACTCCAAGGTGCGCTTACGTGTCGATCATCAACACTCGCGGTTTCGGCCGTTTCTGGCCCTTTTCATGGACTATTACTCGTCGTTCTGGGGTCCCAAAGCGATTCTCGTTTCATGGATTATTACTCGCGGTTTCGTGCACTATTACTCAGCGTTTTGGGGACCAGAGCGATCTCCACGATTGTTGAACCCCGGGGTGCGTTTATGTGTCCGTCGTCAACACTCACAGTTCTGTCCAATTCTGACCCGTTTCGTGGACTATTATTCACCGTTTTCGGGACCCGAAGCGATTTCCATAGTTGTTGAACCCCAAGGTGTGCTAATGTGTCGGTCATGAACAATCATAGCTTTGGCCGATTCTGGCCCGTTTCTTCGACTATCACTCTGTATTGGGGTCCCGGAGTCATTTCCACGATTGACGAACCCCGGGGTGCGTTTACGTGTTGGTCTTCAACTCTCACAGTTTTCTCCAATTCTGACCCGTTTCGTGGACTATTACTCATCGTTTTTGGGTCCCGAAGCGATTTTCCGAGTTGTTGAACCCCAAGGTGTGTTTACGTGTTGATCATCAACACTCGCAGTTTTGGCCGATTCTGGCCCGCTTCATGCACTATTACTCACCATATCGGGGTCCCGGAGTGATTTCCATGGTTATCGAACTCCAAGGTGCGCTTACGTGTCGATCATCAACACTCGCGGTTTCGGCCGTTTCTTGCCCGTTTCATGGACTATTACTCACCGTTTTGGGGTCCCAAAGCGATTCTCATTTCATGGACTATTACTCGCGGTTTCGTGCACTATTACTCAGCGTTTTGGGGACCCAGAGCGATTTCCATGATTGATGAACCCCGGGGTGCATTTATGTGTCCGTCGTCAACACTCACAGTTTTGTCCAATTCTGACCCGTTTCGTGGACTATTACTCATCATCTTCGGGTCCCGAAGCGATTTATAGTTGTTGAACCCCAAGGTGTGTTTACATGTTGATCATCAACACTCGCAGTTTTGGCCAATTCTGGCCCGTTTCATGCACTATTACTCACCGTTTCGGGGTCCCGGAGTGATTTCCATGGTTATCAAACTCCAAGGTGCGCTTACGTGTCGATCATCAACACTCGCGGTTTCGGCCGTTTCTGGCCCTTTTCATGGACTATTACTCGTCGTTCTGGGGTCCCAAAGCGAGTCTCGTTTCATGGATTATTCCTCGCGGTTTCGTGCACTATTACTCAGCGTTTTGGGGACCAGAGCGATCTCCACGATTGTTGAACCCGGGGTGCGTTTATGTGTCCGTCGTCAACACTCACAGTTCTGTCCAATTCTGACCCGTTTCGTGGACTATTATTCACCGTTTTGGGGACCCGAAGCGATTTCCATAGTTGTTGAACCCCAAGGTGTGCTAATGTGTCGGTCATGAACAATCATAGTTTTGGCCGATTCTGGCCCGTTTCTTCGACTATCACTCTGTATTGGGGTCCCGGAGTCATTTCCACGATTGACGAACCCCGGGGTGCGTTTACGTGTTGGTCTTCAACTCTCACAGTTTTCTCCAATTCTGACCCGTTTCGTGGACTATTACTCATCGTTTTTGGGTCCCGAAGCGATTTTCCGAGTTGTTGAACCCCAAGGTGTGTTTACGTGTTGATCATCAACACTCGCAGTTTTGGCCGATTCTGGCCCGCTTCATGCACTATTACTCACCATTTCGGGGTCCCGGAGTGATTTCCATGGTTATCGAACTCCAAGGTGCGCTTACGTGTCGATCATCAACACTCGCGGTTTCGGCCGTTTCTGCCCATTTCATGGACTATTACTCGTCGTTTTGGGGTTCCAAAGAGATTCTCGTTTCATGGATTATTACTCGCGGTTTCGTGCACTATTACTCAGCGTTTTGGGGACCAGAGCGATTTCCACGATTGATGAACCCCGGGGTGCGTTTATGTGTCCGTCGTCAACACTCACAGTTCTGTCCAATTCTGACCCGTTTCGTGGACTATTATTCGCCGTTTTGGGGTCCCGAAGCGATTTCCATAGTTGTTGAACCCCAAGGTGTGCTAATGTGTCGGTCATGAACAATCATAGTTTTGGCCGATTCTGGCCCGTTTCTTGGACTATTACTCTGTATTGGGGTCCCGGAGTCATTTCCACGATTGACGAACCCCGGGGTGCGTTTACGTGTTGGTCTTCAACTCTCACAGTTTTGTCCAATTCTGACCCGTTTCGTGGACTATTACTCATCGTTTTTGGGTCCCGAAGCGATTTTCAGAGTTGTTGAACCCCAAGGTGTGTTTACGTGTTGATCATCAACACTCGCAGTTTTGGCCGATTCTGGCCCGCTTCATGCACTATTACTCACCATTTCGGGGTGCCGGAGTGATTTCCATGGTTATCGAACTCCAAGGTGCGCTTACGTGTCGATCATCAACACTCGCGGTTTCGGCCGTTTCTTGCCCGTTTCATGGACTATTACTCACCGTTTTGGGGTCCCAAAGCGATTCTCATTTCATGGACTATTACTCGCGGTTTCGTGCACTATTACTCAGCGTTTTGGGGACCCAGAGTGATTTCCATGATTGATGAACCCCGGGGTGCATTTATGTGTCCGTCGTCAACACTCACAGTTTTCTCCAATTCTGACCCGTTTCGTGGACTATTACTCATCATCTTCGGGTCCCGAAGCGATTTATAGTTGTTGAACCCCAAGGTGTGTTTACGTGTTGATCATCAACACTCGCAGTTTTGGCCAATTCTGGCCCGTTTCATGCACTATTACTCACCGTTTCGGGGTCCCGGAGTGATTTCCATGGTTATCGAACTCCAAGGTGCGCTTACGTGTCGATCATCAACACTCGCGGTTTCGGCCGTTTCTGGCCCTTTTCATGGACTATTACTCGTCGTTCTGGGGTCCCAAAGCGATTCTCGTTTCATGGATTATTACTCGCGGTTTCGTGCACTATTACTCAGCGTTTTGGGGACCAGAGCGATGTCCACGATTGTTGAACCATGGGGTGCGTTTATGTGTTCGTCGTCAACACTCACAGTTCTGTCCAATTCTGACCCGTTTCGTGGACTATTATTCACCGTTTTGGGGACCCGAAGCGATTTCCATAGTTGTTGAACCCCAAGGTGTGCTAATGTGTCGGTCATGAACAATCATAGTTTTGGCCGATTCTGGCCCGTTTCTTCGACTATCACTCTGTATTGGGGTCCCGGAGTCATTTCCACGATTGACGAACCCCGGGGTGCGTTTACGTGTTGGTCTTCAACTCTCACAGTTTTCTCCAATTCTGACCCGTTTCGTGGACTATTACTCATCGTTTTTGGGTCCCGAAGCGATTTTCCGAGTTGTTGAACCCCAAGGTGTGTTTACGTGTTGATCATCAACACTCGCAGTTTTGGCCGATTCTGGCCCGCTTCATGCACTATTACTCACCATTTCGGGGTCCCGGAGTGATTTCCATGGTTATCGAACTCCAAGGTGCGCTTACGTGTCGATCATCAACACTCGCGGTTTCGGCCGTTTCTTGCCCGTTTCATGGACTATTACTCACCGTTTTGGGGTCCCAAAGCGATTCTCATTTCATGGACTATTACTCACGGTTTCGTGCACTATTACTCAGCATTTTGGGGACCCAGAGCGATTTCCACGATTGATGAACCCCGGGGTGCATTTATGTGTCCGTCGTCAACACTCACAGTTCTGTCCAATTCTGACCCGTTTCGTGGACCATTACTCATCATATTCGGGTCCCGAAGCGATTTATAGTTGTTGAACCCCAAGGTGTGTTTACGTGTTGATCATCAACACTCGCAGTTTTGGCCGATTCTGGCCCGCTTCATGCACTATTACTCACCATTTCGGGGTCCCGGAGTGATTTCCATGGTTATCGAACTCCAAGGTGCGCTTACGTGTCGATCATCAACACTCGCGGTTTCGGCCGTTTCTGCCCATTTCATGGACTATTACTCGTCGTTTTGGGGTCCCAAAGCGATTCTCATTTCATGGACTATTACTCGCGGTTTCGTGCAGTATTACTCAGCGTTTTGGGGACCCAGAGCGATTTCCATGATTGATGAACCCCGGGGTGCATTTATGTGTCCGTCGTCAACACTCACAGTTTTGTCCAATTCTGACCCGTTTCGTGGACTATTACTCATCATCTTCGGGTCCCGAAGCGATTTATAGTTGTTGAACCCCAAGGTGTGTTTACGTGTTGATCATCAACACTCGCAGTTTTGGCCAATTCT
>NW_021298479.1:0-975 GCF_002162155.2 Triticum dicoccoides
ATCCTAGATATGGATGAGATTCTGGAGTTTGTTTCTCCTATTCATTCTGAAATAGAATGGCTTGGCGGACCACAAGGGTAATAGGCATCGACGAACGAATGCACGCATACTCTTGACTATCAATTGATAGGCGAGGGTCGGAAACAACTAAGATGGGACAACTCAAAAGAACATATGATTTTCTGAGTTGTGGATGCATGGATTAGCATGTCGAACGAAGTTCAACATATTTCTTCCGGATAACCCATGCAGAAAGGTAGAACTGGCAGAGCCACAATATATAATGGAGAACTCATCAAGAATAATCCTGTTGTGATATTTCAGTTCAACGAGGAACTTCTGCCATAAGTAGTTCATGGTATTTGGAAGAAGAAGATACCACGGACTTCAAGGACTATCGCAAAGGTTACTAATATCCTAAAGGCACTAGCAATTACTATCAACATGAAGTAGGTAGAGTGAATCTCGGGTTCAAGAACCCAAGAACAGAATACCTATTACTAAGTAGCATCACGGGATGCTTTCGAGAATGATGGCCAGAATCATCATACTGGGAACACAAATCATGGCTAAATTACTAGATGATCCCCTAAGACACCTAGGGTCATAATAATATCTCCAACATATATGTCAAGGTAACGGAGTACCTCAACTCACTGATTAGTGTGGTTAATCTGGCCCATGGGAACATTGAAACGGGAAGAAAGGATTTGCAAATGCATCAGACTACTTAGAAACCTGGGATGACTCGGACAGCATAACGGCTGTAAATGCTCAGAAAAGATTTGAGACATTCACAAAAATGGTGGCATAACCACTCAGAAGCACAATATCAAGGTTTCGAGATCAACAATTAACAT
The DNA here is from genome assembly GCF_002162155.2 of Triticum dicoccoides. Classification (NCBI taxonomy): domain Eukaryota; kingdom Viridiplantae; phylum Streptophyta; class Magnoliopsida; order Poales; family Poaceae; genus Triticum; species Triticum dicoccoides. The sequence continues at coordinate 861 of NW_021298479.1, forward strand.
ACGGAAGTAGTAGGAACTGAACTGAGACTTAAATCCAACAATCTTATAAGTCCACTGATTAGTAACACGTGATCCTAATAGAAAGAAGAGATAGCCTAGTTCTTAATCCCCGTAG
>NW_021298480.1:0-1129 GCF_002162155.2 Triticum dicoccoides
TACTTCTACTTCTATGACTAACGTTTAGCAATAAAGTAAAGTAGTTTACATGGCATTATTCAATGACACGCAGGTCATACAAAAAAATAAAGACAACTCCTATGGCTCCTGCCGGTTGTCATACTCATCGACATGCAAGTCGTGAATCCTATTACAAAGAACATGATCTCATACATCACAATTCATCATTCATCACAACTTCTGGCCATATCACATCACATGATCAATCGCTGCAAAAACAAGTTAGACGTCCTCTAATTGTTGTTGCATCTTTTACGTGGCTACAATTGGGTTCTAGCAAGAACGTTTTCTTACCTACGAATCACCACAACGTGATTTTGTCAACTTCTATTTACCCTTCATAAGGGCCCTGTTCATCGATTCCGCTCCAACTAAAGTGGGAGAGACAGACACCCGCCAGCCACCTTATGCAACTAGTGCATGTCAGTCGGTGGAACCGGTCTCACGTAAGCGTACGTGTAAGGTTGGTCCGGGCCGCTTCATCCCACAATACCGTTGAGCAATAAAAGACTAGTAGAGGCAAGTAAGATGACAAAATCCACGCCCACAACAAAATTGTGTTCTACTCGTGCAAAGAGAACTACGCATAGACCTAGCTCATGATGCCACTGTTGGGGAACGTTGCATAAAATTAAAAAAAATTCTACGGTTTCACCAAGATCCATCTATGAGTTCATCTAAGCAACGAGTCAAGGGAGAGAGTTTGCATCTACATACCACTTGTAGATCGCGTGCGGAAGCTTGCAAGGTGATGATGTAGTCGTACTCGACGTGATTCGAATCACCGATGACCAAGTGCTGAACGGACAGCACCTCCGCGTTCAACACACGTACGGGACGGGAGACGTCTCCTCCTTCTTGATCCAGCAAGGGGGAAGGAGAGGTTGAGGAAGACAGCTCCACCGGCAGCACGACGGCGTGGTGATGGTGGAGAGGCAGTACTCCGACAGGGCTTCGCCAAGCACACAACGGAGGAGGAGAGGTGTTGGGGAGGGGAGGGCTGCGCCTTGGAGGGTGGTTCGGCTGCCCTCCCCTCACCCCTCTATTTATAGGGGGAAGGGAGAAGGGGGCCGGCCCCCTAGAACCCATCTAGGGGGGTGCGGCGGCC
>NW_021298481.1:0-1093 GCF_002162155.2 Triticum dicoccoides
GATAATTCTTTTTGCTATTAAAGTTTGTTACAAAATTCTAATTACTTATTTATTTTCTTTTATGATAATTCTTTTTGCTTTTAATGTTTTGAACAAAATTCTAATTACTTATTTATTTTCTTTTAGGATAATTCTTTTTGCTATTAAAGTTTGTAACAAAATTTTAATTACTTATTTATTTTCTTTTATGATAATTCGTTTTGCTTTTAATGTTTTGAACTAAATTCTAATTACTTATTTATTTTCTTTTAGGATAATTCTTTTTGCTATTAAAGTTTGTAACAAAATTCTATATAATTTTAGTTTCAATAATACTAGAGGTTTATAAAGGCTTTTTAGTTGATTCCTTTAATACTAGAGGCTGTTACAAAGGTATTTTATTTCGTACAGGTTTTAAGGCTGGGGCCCCACGAGTAGCTTTTAGTACCGGTTCGTGGCATGAACCGATAAAAACGTTTTTAGTTGATTCTTTCTGCAGATGTTTTTTAGTCCCACCTCGCCAAGCGAGGGGCACCCGCAGTAGTTTATAGCCCTAAGTGTAGAGACGATGAAGGGAGAAGCGCAGTGCTCACCTGCACGTTGGCCTGAAGCTAAGCAATGTCCAGGTTATATGAGGCGCAGCGGTCGCCACTCCATCGGAACTGATGGTTCTGCAGCCACCCACGAGGACTCTCTAGTGAGGGCCATGCGCAGGACGGCTGCCCGCAATCTCGACTTTGAAGGTACCTCCTCTCGTCAATCATTTTTTTCTTTTGATAAATCCAAAGTACATTCAAATATTACTATCCTTGGAGTTTCATTAGGACGTAATGAGAAAAAGGTAGATTTGTCTGTTAGGGCTCTTAAACAAGTGGAGTTCGACCGGCTTACGTTTGCTCCTAAGTTGTCCATATTTGCAGACCCTTTTTGTGTCAGATGAGGAGGATGAAGATGCTGATGCCAATCATGAAGGCAAGCTTCTCTCCCATCTAGTTAAGGACACAACTGAGGTAGACTTGGATGATACTGTACGCGACATTACACTATGTGAGCTGGTCGCGTCGGTACGAAAGAACAAGTCTAATTCAGCAAAGAAAAGAGGGCACCCATCTAA
>NW_021298482.1:0-1191 GCF_002162155.2 Triticum dicoccoides
AGTATCAAATACCCAGGTGCTACTGCGAGCATTGGTAAGGTACACATCAATAACATGTATATCACATATACCTTTGTTCACCTTGCCATCCTTCTTATCCGCCAAATACTTGGGGCAGTTCCGCTTCCAGTGACCAGTCTGCTTGCAGTAGAAGCACTCAGTTTCAGGCTTAGGTCTAGACTTGGGTTTCTTCTCTTGAGCAGCAACTTGCTTGCCGTTCTTTTTGAAGTTCCCCTTTTTCTTCCCTTTGCCCTTTTTCTTGAAACTAGTGGTCTTGTTAACCATCAACACTTGATGCTCCTTCTTGATTTCTACCTCCGCAGCTTTTAGCATTGCGAAGAGCTCGGGAATAGTCTTGTTCATCCCTTGCATATTATAGTTCATCACGAAGCTCTTGTAGCTTGGTGGCAGTGATTGGAGAATTCTGTCAATGACACAATCATCTGGAAGATTAACTCCCAACTGAATCAAGTGATTATTATACCCAGACATTTTGAGTATATGCTCACTGAAAGAACTGTTCTCTTCCATCTTGCAGCTATAGAACTTATTGGAGACTTCATATCTCTCAATCCGGGCATTTGCTTGAAATATTAACTTCAACTCCTGGAACATCTCATATGCTCCATGACGTTCAAAACGTCGTTGAAGTCCCGATTCTAAGCCGTAAAGCATGGCACACTGAACTATCGAGTAGTCATCAGCTTTGCTCTGCCAGACGTTCATAACATCTGGCGTTGCTCCAGCAGCAGGACTGGCACCCAGCGGTGCTTCCAGGACGTAATTCTTCTGTGCAGCAATGAGGATAATCCTCAAGTTACGGACCCAGTCCGTGTAATTGCTACCATCATCTTTCAACTTTGCTTTCTCAAGGAACGCATTAAAATTTAACGGAACAACAGCACGAGCCATCTATCTACAATCAACATAAACAAGCAAGATACTATCAGGGACTAAGTTCATGATAAATTTTAAGTTCAATTAATCATATTATTAAAGAACTCCCACTTAGATAGACATCCCTCTAATCCTCTAAGTGATCACGTGATCCAAATCAACTAAACCATGTCCGATCATCACGTGAGATGGAGTAGTTTCATCGGTGAACATCATTATGTTGATCATATCTACTATATGATTCACGCTCGACCTTTCGGTCTCCGTGTTCCGAGGCCATATCTGCATATGCTA
>NW_021298483.1:0-1752 GCF_002162155.2 Triticum dicoccoides
GATGGGCTTCCTCAAAATGCCCTAGGTCTTCGTGAGCAAGAAAGTTAGATGCACACCCACTTAGTTTCTTTTTGTTGAGCTTTCATATACTTATAGCTCTAGTGGATCCGTTGCATGGCAATCCCTACTCACTCACGTTGATATCTATTGATGGGCATCTCCATAGCCCGTTGATACGCCTAGTTGATGTGAGACTATCTTCTCTCTTTTTTGTCTTCTCCACAACTTTCATTCTATTCCACCTATAGTGCTATGTCCATGGCTCACGCTCATGTATTGCATGAAGATTGAAAAAGTTTGAGAACATTAAAAGTATAAAACAATTGCTTGGCTTGTCATCGGGGTTGTGCATGATTTGAATACTTTGTGTGGTGAAGATGGAGCATAGCCAGACTATATGATTTTTTAGGGATAACTTTATTTGGCCATGTTATTTTGAAGAGACATAATTGCTTAGTTAGTATGCTTGAAGTATTATTATTTCTATGTCAATATTAAACTTTTGTATTGAATCTTTCGGATCTGAATATTCATACCACAATTAAGAGAATTACATTGAAATTATGCCAAGTAGCATTCCACATCAAAAATTCTGTTTTTATCATTTACCTACTCGAGGACGAGCAGGAATTAAGCTTCGAGATGCTTGATACGTCTCCAACGTATCTATAATTTTTGTTTGTTCCATGCTATATTATATTCTGTTTTGGACATTACTGGGCTTTATTATACACTTTTATATTATTTATGGGACTAACCTATTAACCGGAGACCCAGCCCAGAATTGTTGTTATTTTGCCTATTTTAGGGTTTCATAGAAAAAGAATATCAAACGGAGTCCAAACGGAATGAAACCTTCGGGAACGTGATTTTCGGAATGAACATGATCCAGAGGACTTGGACCCTACATCAAGACATCAACCAGGAGGCCACGAGGTAGGGGGGCGCGCCTACCCCCCAGGCGCGCCCTCCACCCTCGTGGGCCCCCTGTTGCTCCACCGATGTACTCCTTCCTCCTATATATACCTACGTACCCCCCAAACTACCAGATCAGAGCCAAAACCCTAATTCCACCGCCATAAATTTCTGTATCCACGAGATCCCATCTTGGGGCCTGTTCCGGAGCTCCGCCGGAGGGGGCATCGATCACGCATGGCTTCTACATCAACACCATAGCCTCTCCGATGAAGTGTGAGTAGTTTACCTCAGACCTATGGGTCCATAGTTATTAGCTAGATGGCTTCTTCTCTCTTTTTGGATCTCAATACAAAGTTCTCCCCCTCTCTTATGGAGATCTATTCGATGTAATCTTCTTTTGCGGTGTGTTTGTTGAGACCAATGAATTATGGGTTTATGATCAAGTTTATCTATGAACAATATTTGAATCTTCTTTGAATTCTTTTATGTATAATTGGTTATCTTTGCAAGTCTCTTCGAATTATCAGTTTGGTTTGGCCTACTAGATTGATCTTTCTTGCAATGGGAGAAGTTCTTAACTTTGGATTCAATCTTGCGGTGTCCTTTCCCAGTGACGGTAGGGGCAGCAAGGCACGTATTGTATTGTTGCCACCGAGGATAACAAGATGGGGTTTATATCATATTGCATGAGTTTATCCCTCTACATCATGTCATCTTTCTTAAAGCGTTACTCTGTTCTCTTGAACTTAATACTCTAGATGCATGCTGGATAGCGGTCGATGTGTGGAGTAATAGTAGTACATGCAGGCAGGAGTCGGTCTACTTGTCTCGGAC
>NW_021298484.1:0-3257 GCF_002162155.2 Triticum dicoccoides
TCACCACAATTCAGAGAGATGAGTCCACGGAAACCAAAAGATAGAGTGGGTCAAATTAAATAATCATATGAAATAAGCAACTACCTTAGTTGCCAAATATACCCGCACACATGAGTTTTGGCTACCATCTTCTCCAAGTGCTGCTCCTTTTTCCTTGTAGCCCTACCTCAAGTAATCCAAAAATTACTACTTAAATATATACTACTAACTAATTGTCTGTGCCTAGCAACGGGGCATAAATATCCTAGCCTCGCTCTATCTCTCTCCACCACCTTATAAAGCGTTGGAAGATATCCTTCTTTTACACATTATGCAACCAACTAACTCCAGCCTCTTTAATTCCCTATACATCAACTAATTTAGTATCCAGTTATATCAATACAATAAGAATCCCACACACAACGTATTGGAAAAATAATATACACATGTGCGACCGAATTTGCCATTTCATGGGTTGGCAATGCCTCATATTTGACTTCTGTGGAAGCAGTCTGAAGTAGAAAAACTGCATCATGGAAGCACATAAGTGGCTGCAGCGTTAATACTAGTGTTGCTTTCGGGGGACCTTTTTTAACTTATGATTTTTGTATCTTCCAAGTAACGTAACTAAGAAAACTAAGAAGAACTTGAGTTTTTGAGAGAATTGAAATTTTTCAACGCGCCTTCTCTATCGCACGAATTGAATAGAAAAGAAATAAAATCATTTGGTAATTTGGTTCGATGACCCTCCGAAAGGTTGCTTGTTGTTGTCTTGCTTAGAGAAAAAGGCTTATTTGAGGGACGTGAGCTTCTCGATCGCAGAGCTCAGCTTGTTCTCGTGCAGTCTTATTACGGTCATGCTTGCGCCAGAAGGAGTTGTCACTCAATCCGAGCTTGTGCAGGCGGTGGAGCCAGCCACGGCCCTGAAATAAGCCTTTCTCCCTGGAATCTCCCTGTGTAGTCAATTGAAGCTCAGGTTGAGCATCCGCAGAAATGAGGGCTGGGGAGAATGCTCGCTGCCATCCAATAGCTGGCTGATGTTGACTTTTACTCCTCTTTTTGCTTGATCAAATAGCCAACCTACAGGGCTCATGAATATCTGCGTCGGTGTCCAGGTTCAAGATGACACATGTTATGTTTTATTTTCCACTGCGACTATAGGGTACTTGTAATCAACCGGGGCATTTGCACGGGCTAGCACTTATAATATTAAAATATGTCAAAGTTCATACAAATTAGAAATGTTGGATCATTACTTGAATATGTTGTTATTAATATTGTTATTATTAGTATTGCTACTACATAGATACTCCCTCTCTTTCATTATTGAGGGCCTATCTAAATTGTCAAAATTTGCCAATTTATATGGCCCATTCTCTAGAAATATGCAGATATTGTTATGCCTAAATTTTATTATTTTACATTTTTGTTCGGACTGTAGAACCAACAACTGCATAAAGGAGTGAGAGGGCCATGCATGTCATACTAATGTGTTCTCTAGCACTTAAGTAGGTCGTTAGTTAATTTGATTTGCACGATGAGACCAATAAACTGGAAAAGACGGAGTAGAAAACATGGTTATAAATGTAAACGATGTTGCCTTGATCATGTATTGATGTTGTCCTATTGTAGAATATATCTTTACTTTATTCCCCATACATAGAAAAAACATACATCTTTCTTTTTGCCACGAAAGCAAGTTAGAATTTGATCTTAAAACCCTTTGTGGATTAGAATTTATGTGTGTACAACATTTAAAAAGAAGTCCTCCTTCCGGAACATAGGAGTGCAGAGAACCAATTTTACCAGGTTTTTATTATTATAAAGATTCTGTTTCCATACACAACAATGGGCATGCATGTTTTTTGTCAAGATACATGATACTGTTGCAAAAAATATAAAAAGTGATTGTTGCATTTTCTGGTTACGTTAAGCACCATAGGTTATGAGGATTTTAAGTTATTGTCGTAGCCAAAAAATCCTTAAAGAATAACTTTTATGAATAATGTGGCTAGGAATCGTGTGATAGATTATTCAGATATAACTTCTTGTTTGTACCAAAAAATCTAATAGAATTTCTGTTACTATTAATTAGCCTGAAAGCTTTTAGTACTTCCTATCCACAAATATGTATATCACATACATTATCATTTGTTTATATAAGATCTTTGTCGTGCATGATAGATCCATATTTTTATTATTATAGAAATTCCCGTGTATTAAAGATATTTTAATAGCTATATATTTTCTTAGTTGTAAGGCCAAAATAAAGAAATGCATAGTCGTCGATGTACTATACACCCAAATAATAAGCATTAGCAATCTGCACCTACGAAAATGGTATGAATCCATGTAATTCACCAATCGCAGAGCATGTTTGTGAAAATAATACATCTTTCAAGAGAATAGTACTCCCTCCATTCGGAATTACTTGTCTCGGAAATGGATCTATCTAGAACTAAAATACATCTAGATACATCCATTTCTACGACAAGTAATTCCGAACGGAGGGAGTATTACGGAGCTCATTATGGTCCAATGTTATTTATCTTTGTTATGCAAGACGCACTCATCCACATTCGATGTGGACAATTATTAGCAAGACTAATCGGCTCCTTTGTACAAATCGTTTATTAGTAGTAGTATAAGCAAATAAGTACAAATTTTAATTCGATTTAAATTAAAAAAAATCTTGTGGAGGTGCAACATAGATCTGAATTTATTTAGATCACAAGAATATCCTTTTCTTTCCCTGTGTAATAAACAAAATTAATATTTATAATGTTGTCTGCTTATATTTGGCTTTATGTAGGACACCCATATAATAACTATACAGTATATACCGGAAACATGATGTGATGGACTACTCATTACTAGTAAACTGATTTCCTTGCTTTCTCATCTCCTTGATTATATTAATTAGGCTTGAGCCTTGACTCGTCCAAACTTTCCTTGGCGCGCGCCGCCAGTCATGTATCCATCTGTCTCGGCCAGCTCTCCGTCCTTGAGACAATTTTTGAGGGGAGCTCGTCATCTCTTTCGGCACCTGGCTTTAGGGCCCGTTTGCGGTGCACCGATGGCCATGCAGGTACGAGTGTGATGGTCATGGGAAAGCATTGGTGAGAAAAATCGCCGCCGCGGGCCATAGGTAGGAGAGCATGATCGAAGCCGAGGAAGAGGCAGCGGCCATGTAGAGAGTCCACGGAGATTTTAATTAGTGTAAGATTTTAATGGTTGGATTTATTAGTGGAGGCTTTTCTTTTATTTTTTAGAAACAG
>NW_021298485.1:0-1067 GCF_002162155.2 Triticum dicoccoides
TGCCGGGGCACAAGATCGTAGCTGAGGTAACAAGCTAAACGTCGAAGTCCACGCGAAACTACTAGTGAGACCGAAGTCTCTCTGCAAAAACATAAAATAGGCAAACGTGAGTACAAATGTACCCAGCAAGACTTACATCAGAACTAACTACATATGCATCATTATCAACAAAGGGGATGGTGGGGTTTAACTGCAGCAAGCCAGCTTTGACTCGGTGGCTATCCTGAACTACGACTGCAATGTAACTCTTTTGAGGTGGCGCACACGAGTCCACATATTCACCATATCAATACACCACTATGGATCCGCTCTCGTCTCCCTACGAGAGCGCCATCCATAGCACTCACGCTTATCTTGCGTATTTTAGAGTATCCACTTTCACTTGTCTATGAACTGATATAAGCAACCCAGAAGTCCTTTTCCGCGGACACGGCTATTCGAATAGATGTTGTTAACCCTGCAGGGGTGTACTTCTTCATACATGTTTCCACCACTTAGCGTCTGCACACGACATGTGCTCGGCAGACTTCAAGCGAAAGCCGACGTGGGTGTAGACCACGACCTACCTAAACACCTAAGTCTCTAGTCCAGGTTTATCGCCTATTCGGGTTCCATCCATGAGGAGATCCGGCCGGAGTTACGCTCACAGCCCCAAACGATGTGAACAGGGTTCCGTGACACCAAACGGGCGCCCGGTATACCCGGCCACGTGCCTACCGCATCACAGCCCACCCCTACGGTCAGCGCTGTCCACGGCCTCCAGCATACTACAAACACCAGAAACTACTTGCAACTCCTGGACAGAGGACAAGGGTGAATAAGAAGTCGAGCGGGGTCATATTTCAGGGCCCAATGTATGGTAGTAGCTGAATCATGGATCACAAACACAGAACTCAGTTCCTGAGGACGGCTTCAATGAGACAACCCACCATGTACTCCTACATGGCCTCTCACCGACACCTTTTACCAAATCGTGTTCACACACTTAGCTCACACACAGTAGGACATGTTCACACACCTCTGATTCATCCCCGATGAATCAGACCTGACTCAACTCTAAGCAGTAG
>NW_021298486.1:0-1901 GCF_002162155.2 Triticum dicoccoides
CCTGATCTTCCTCTCCAACACAGGAGCTTACTAGGCTGATTAATAAGCTTATTCATTCAAGCTCTATATTTTCAAATCTTCTTACGCTTACCAAACTTGCAGTACTGTAATTTTTTATCAAAATTCTAAAAGATTGAGCATTGACTATGTATCTGATAGTTACTTTATACATGGGTGCCAAATCATGCTCATGGAGGGACCTCTGCCAAACACAAATAGCCAGACACTTATAGTAGATGAATCTCACCGTTCGTATCATGGGAATGTGGGAACACACTAATACGGATTCTACTGTGTTATATGGTCCGAATTTCTTTATGGTTGATCACAAGGTAAAATTCATAACTGAACTACAATCTCACATCTCATTGCAGCAGATTATATGATTCAGTCTTTGTACAACTTTTCAGGGCAACACAATGGAAGGAACGATCCCCACATATAGGATGTCTATCTATGAAAATGAGTTCCAAGAAGGGGTCATATATACGATTGAAAACTTTTGAGATATGTACAGCCAGGAAAAAAAATACAGGGTGGTGGAGCATCCGTTCTGGATCAGTTTTGCTCAACAAACATTAATATAACCAGTCGTTCCACAACCAGAAGATTCTGTGTGTGGTTACACAAATTATCCTCTTTCACAATTTGAAAAGTGCATCAGCCAAAATGTTTTCATCTTAGGTCAGCGCTTAGTAATGTTCTTCCTTGACCCCTTATGCTAATCGACTCCTTGACAAAATGAGATATACCTATGTGATTATTATTTTTTTGCATCTTGTGACAGTACAGGTTGAACAATCGAGGAGGCCGAGGGATGACTATATTGGGGTCGTGGTGGATTGGCTGATGGATGTGGTTGACGAGTTCAAACTTCTGGCTGACACACTTTACCTTCTGATTCATATATTGGCCAATTCCTCACAGTGGGACAAGTTGAGTTTCTTGGTGTCGCTTCATTACTTGTTGCTGTGTATGGCCTAAACTTTCTCCTATCTCTTTTTGTGTGTCTCTTTACTGTCCAACTAGCATGACTGTGGTACTATAGGAAGTACTAAGAGATTCATCTTGGTAAGACGAAAAAAATTCAGTGACACTACTGACGGCACATACACGAATCAGCAGGTAACCTTCTTCTAACTGCCATTTCATTGGTAAAATTTCTTTTGACTGGTGTGAATGACGAAGACACATTTGTAATTTGTATGCACTATAGATAGTGAAGATGGAGGCTAAATTTATACAGTAGGTCTGTTCCAGCACCTACTTTTGATCATATGAAACTAAAAAGATAGAAGGTACTTCCCATGCAAGATGTTATCCTATGCGAAGTTATTCTGCGGGTTTTGTTGTAAGACATTTATGAGCAGTTTGCCCATGTTGCAAGATCTTAGGACTTCTCATGTTTGGGATTCTTCCTTTCTACTTTGTTAGAATACAATTGCAGGAATCACAGGTGATGAGACAGCCCAGCTCTCATTTCTGGTGAGAGGCGCCATCGGCAGCAAGTCAGCATAGGGGATCATACACCCAGCGTCCTATATCTGGTGTGTGGCACCATCTTTTACCTTCTCCCCTCCTCTATCTGCTTCCTCTCCCTTCTCTTCTATCCTTCTCTGGTTGCCCTCTTCTTCCCTTCTCTCCCCCTCCTACTTGTGAAGTCTTAGCACAAACTGATCCCTCCTTTGACAATTACTAGATTTTTATAGTGCCTTTGCGCGCTGTTCTGCAAAATGACGATGAATAGTTGAATTTTGATAAATTCAGTCAAAACATGTATTGTTAAAGAAGCAATAAAGTTGGCCAAATAATGCATAAGCCAAATACAAATCAGGATTACAGTAATATAACTGATGCATTGATCAGCGTGCAGGACTAGGTAGTTGTCCGGCAAGACTGGC
>NW_021298487.1:0-954 GCF_002162155.2 Triticum dicoccoides
ATGATGCAACACTCTAATGCATGGCTAACTAGGATGTGACAACTCACCCCCACTCAAAAGAATCTCGTCCCGAGATTTGGGTTCCTCCGGGAAGAAGGCGGGATACTCGAGTCGAAGACGATCCTCCCTTTCCCAAGTTGCTTCATCCTCAGAATGGTGCGACCATTGTACTTTGAGAAACTTGATATTATGACGTCGAGTGGTACGCTCGGCCTGATCAAGGATACGAATGGGGTACTCTCGATATGTAAGATTATCTTGGAGATCAAGCGTTTCGTGGTCCACTCCACGGATAGGATCCGAGAAGCAACGCCTGAGTTGAGAAACGTGGAAGACATCGTGGACTCTGGAGAGGTGCGGAGGTAGTTCCAATTGGTAGGCAACTTCTCCTCGTTTGGCGAGAATGCGAAAAGGTCCAATGTAGCGAGGAGCCAATTTGCCTTTGATACCGAAACGATGGGTTCCCTTCAGAGGGGTAACCCGAAGATAAGCCTTCTCGTCAACCTCGAAAGTCATAGCCTTATGTTTTCGGTCATATTGACTCTTTTGACGGGATTGGGCTGTTTTCAACTTTTCACGAACGATGCGAACTTGCTCTTCTGCTTCATGAATCATATCCGGGCCAAAGAATTGTCTTTCCCCGGTCTCTGACCAGTTAAGGGGTGTTCGACACCGTCGTCCATAGAGAACTTCAAAAGGGGCTTTACCCAAGCTAGATTGATAGCTGTTGTTGTAAGCGAATTCGGCAAATGGAAGGCACTTCTCCCAATCCATTCCGAATGAGATAACAGAGGCTCGAAGCATGTCTTCTAGAATCTGGTTGACGCGTTCCACCTGACCACTCGACTGAGGGTGGAAAGCGGTGCTAAAGGAGAGACGGGTTCCCATAGCATTTTGGAAACTTTCCCAAAATCGAGAGGTGAAAATACTTCCTCGATCCGAGTTAATTTCCAA
>NW_021298488.1:0-1984 GCF_002162155.2 Triticum dicoccoides
TCAAGGATAGCCTTTACCATGCTTATTTTGCATGTATACATGTGGCTTTTTCAAATCAGAAGGTTTACCGCTGTTGCAAAAAATCTCTAGAAAAGTCAGAGAGTTATATTATGTTGAATCTTTTTGCATATTGAGATCTGATAAATCTTTTACAGCGTAGTATTTTTCTTATAATTTTTGGAGTTAGGGAAGTATGATGAATCTTGCATTCTTTACAGACTATACTGTTTTGGCAGATTGCTGTTATGTATGCATTATTTGCACATGCTTGCTTGTTTAATGATTCTATTTGAGGATAGGAGTATTAAATATGCATTGGCATTTAGTATGAAATGTTGAATAATAATGTTAGTAATTTGTTACAGTAGAAAATTATAAGGTTTTTGCATTGTTTTATACTAACTTATCTCATGAGTTCTTGCTGAGTTTTGTGTGGATGAAGTTTTTGAGATTCAGGAAACTGAGATATAAAAGGAATTAAGGAGACACAAAATCTCAAGATTGGGGATGCCCAAGGCACCCCAAGATAATATTTTAAGAAGTCTCAAGCATCCAAGCTTGGGGATGCCCCGGTAGGCATCCCACCTTTCTTCTTGAACAATTATCGGTTAGTATCGGTTGAACTTAAGTTTTTGCTTCTTCACATGAGTTGTGCTATCCTTGCAATGCCATTTTGTTTCGTTTTTCTTGCTACTTGAATAAAATACATTAGATCTAAAATACTTAAATGAGAGAGAGTCTTCTCATAGCTATATAATTATTTAACTACTCATTGATCTTCACTTATATATTTTTGGAGTAGTTTGTCATTTACTCTTGTGCTTCACTTATATCCTATGAGTAAATGGTTGAATGAATTGAATGTCATAAATCTGAAATTATATATGTTTCATATGCTCACCCCGTTGGGAGTAATGACTTCACATCTAAGAAGTAGAGGTAGTAAATTTATTGAAGGTTAGCAAGAATTGTATTGGTCACTTGAACAATTCATGAAAGAATATTGAAGGAATATAAATTTCACATATAGATATACTATCTTAGACATCTTCTATGATTATGAGCCCCATTAATTATTTTCGAACCTGAGCAAATTAGTTGAAGTTGGACAAGGAAGACAACGTAATGAGTTATGCTTGGGTGTATTTGTATAGAAGTTATATTGTTGTAGATCCTCCAACATGTGGTGCTTGCTATTTAGAATCCTTTGCTAGCCTAAATATCTGTACTAAGCGGGAATACTTCTTGTGCATCCAAATTCCTTGAACCAAGTTTCTTCCATGAGTGTCCACCATATTGACCTGTATGCGGTATTTACCTGCCGTTCCAAGTAAATTTGCATGTGCCAAACTCTAAACCTTCAAATAATAATCTGTTTTGTATGCCAGAATCGCTCATGTAGCGACTAGGGTCTGTCAGTATCTTCAATGCTAGGTGGGTTATTCTCACGATGAGTGGACTCCGCTCATCATTCACGAGAAAAGTGGCTGTTAACTGGGATGCCTAGTCCCATGATCAAAAGATAAAAATTAAATCAAAATAATTGCAAACAAAAACTCCCCCAGGAGTGATGTTAGTTGGAGGCACCCGTTGTTTCGGGCAAGCCATGGATTGATGACTGTTGGTGGAGGGGGAGTAAAAACTTTACCATTCTATTTGGGAACCGCCTATAATGTATGTAGTATGGAAGATATTGGGAACTCTTGGCTGTTATGTTGACAATGAGATCATACCTCTCAAAATTATTTATCTCTATTTCAAAATCGAGCTCTGGCACCTCTGCAAATCCCTGCTTCCCTCTGTGAAGGGCCTATCTTTTACCTTTCTGCAAGAGTCAGTAGTATTCCTTCTCATTCCTACCTACTCTTTAGTTGGCAAGCATCGTGTGTTGGGGAAAGATCTAAGCATATATGCCCATGCAAATATATTTGATCATGAATTATTATTGTCGACAATTATCTATATGATAAGTGAGTTGGGAGGC
>NW_021298489.1:0-1680 GCF_002162155.2 Triticum dicoccoides
ATGTCATGAGCAAATACAGAGTTGTACGGTGAGCCCGTGACTGTATAATAACCACTAAACGTAAATGGTGACCGTAATGAGTGGATTCTGAAGTCCAATGTATGTATCGTGCTTTCACTTCAAATACAATGATCGTCATTGCACATATTGCGAGGAAAGATGAAACATGCGTGAATTTTCTGGGGGCTTACTTTTAGAGGACCTGGAGATAGTTTTGTGTGCATACGTGAAAGGGGCGTACAGGAGGGGTATGTGATGGAGAGAGAGATGCTCTTCGTTTCTCTTTATTATGACTAACTTTGTATATAGTATAAAAATATACAAATTCACAGTGCGGAATAAATATCATTGTGGGCACCATGCAATGCAAATTAGCGTTCGTACTCCTCCATATAACTTTGTAATGTTGTATATATGTAGAAACTCTAAAATAATTTTTTGGCCACACTTTATTCAAAAGGAATGTTGTATGCGAAATAAACGTGAAGAGAGGGCTTTTTAGGTCAATGGGGTATGTGATGTAACATGTGTGAATGTGTAGTTGATGCATTTGGCGGGGCCTAGAGAAATTTTTTGTGTGTGTGGTGTTTGTGTTGGTATGTGTGGGTGTGAGAAGATAATGAGACGTGGGGGCAGAGGGTGTGTCACCGCGTGAGGTCCGGTGGGTCGAGGTGAGGCCCTTCGTTCGGTTCCGTCCTGCGCCACATTGGTCGGCCCGTGACGCATTTAGGAAGACCCATGGATGACTAGTCGTACAAGACAAAGATAGCAGAATTGTGAAGGACTCTGTGTCCACTGACAAAGCCGGCTAGGATTTGTAACCCTAGGTTCTCGGACTAAGGTAACCCCTTTATCTCTGATATTACTATTCATCCAACCTAACTTTAAGGGGCATCCTATAGAATGCTCTGCTAGAATCATACTCGTCGATTAGGAAGAGAGGTGTGAGACAATGTGTGAGAGACAGGCGTAAAGATAATGTGCGTACATGAGACACGTAGGCAGGTCCATGTATATAGAAAGGGTCGATGAGGATTGTGCATGTGTATGTTTGTGAGAGGAAGAGTGTTTCTGATAAAGGTTAGTGAAAACAGTTGTAAATGGTTACAAGAGGGAGGGAGGGTTATATCTAGAGCATGTGTGCGAGAAAGACACCTTGAGAGAGAGTGTGTGAGCATGTGTGAGGGACCACCGATGCAGAGTGAAACTACACGTAAAAGACTGCTCTACACATTGATTAAAGATATAAATTGTATCCAAATATTATGATGGGATTATGATATTTGCAATTCACATAAGGAGCGGTGATTGATCCATCAGACATCTAGATTCTATCGAATTTGAGCATATCTATGTTATTATTCGACACAATTGATCCACATAGTTAGTATTTTGAACTCCAGACAATGCATCGCTTTAGCAATCGAATATAAACGTGAGTATAGTTCATGTTGTGTGTGTAAAGCACATTATACATACGAAAGTTACACAATGGACATTATAAATAGCTACTACCTATGAACTAGCGTACATTTGAATTCAACTTAAGGTGGTTTAAAAAATTGAATTCAACATGAAGTCCATTCAATTATTTGAATTTGATATCATGGCATTTGTAAACCATACCTAAATTATGGGGGCACCAATCTTTGCTCTGGTTTTGTACATAATAGCATATAT
>NW_021298490.1:0-1651 GCF_002162155.2 Triticum dicoccoides
ACCACTTGATAGAGGCGAGGGTGTCCCGATCTTTCGATGAGATGATAACTATCGATTTGGTGGAGACGACTTTGATGATCCGACTACAAACGTGCACGACGTTGCGCCTTAGCAATCGCTAAACCAATCTCCTGAGGTTACTGACGATGCCGGAAGCACGGTCAGCCTGACCACGAAGGTCTATTCCTGCAAGCAATCGAAGAACGAGCAAGAATATGATAAAGCAATCTGAATATTGCAAATATATATGAGGTATTGATAATGGTGGGGATCCGTAAGCGGTCTTGGTCTGGTCGTTGGACACAAACGAAGTACACGAAGTTGCGTTGGCTAACTTTTAACTAAACAAATCCCCAGGAAAAAGCTACTAGATGGATCTACTTATATAGGAGCAAGGGGTGGCGGCCAAGGAGGTGGGAGGATGTCCCAAGGCAGCCTAAAACTAACCCTAGGTCGTACAAGGCTCATGGGCCCAAGTGGAGGTGATGTAACACCTTTGGACTTGTAGTTTGACTCGGATTCTGCTGCAGCATCAGATTGTTTCGTACACAACTCAACGCCCCGGACGAATTTGAAGGTGATTCCAATTGGGTTGGAAGGTGCACGAAATCTAGTTTCCAACAAAAAAAGAATCACCCAATTCAGAGTCCGTATGAAAAACTTGTGTGTGTTTTGAGTCAGGTATGTCTGTGCAGTCCGAATCTGAATCCAGAACGTGAGAGACTTGGACTCTATCTTCTCTTGGGCCAAAAGTGACGTGAAAGAATTTTTTAGATAGCAAATAAACATCTCTTTCTTCCTTATCTTCATATGTGGATTGTACAAATGTCCCATACACCTGTAATTAGACAAAACACAAAAGTGTGTGAAGTATTTTTGTTCTGGATAACATAAATAGATTATTGAATAGTTTGCACTAGAAATCACCTGACAAATATGCATATATGCAATATTTTTGGTCATATCCAAGGTAGTCATGTCCTCATCATCCTCCCCTTCTTGAAAATAAAGCCGTCCTCGGCGTTCCTTAATCTGAAATGTGGCTAACAAAAGAGACAAGGTGTACATGTTGTATATGTATATGTCATCCATTTTTACTTCCCTTGATTTTTGCATATATGACACATGAATAGATGAGTAACTTGCATAGTTCATAAAATCTAAAGCCAAAAAATTAGCACAAGAAGTAGAAGGCACGAAAATATTGCAACTCAGTTTGCACATATAAGTGAAGCTCTTATTGATTTCAAAAGATTGACAATGTTCATCATTAAACCATCCCAACATTGGTGAATAAACCTTACTTGCATCAAATTTACATGCTACAACATGCTTAAATAAGCAAACATGCAATAAGTCATTCAACATAGAATCATCACCAAGATTAGAGGTCATATCAAAATGATTAAACATTGGTTCTTTTGCATCAATAGTTAATTCAATGGGTGCACTCAAAATTGTTGGTATTTCAGTTGTTTGATCACATGGCAAAGTCAAATTATCAACGTAGTCCTCTAAAATAGGTGGTGTGATCAAAGTAGTGGGTAGCTCATCAGATGGTGCATTCAAATTGACAAGGCATTCATCATTCTCATGTAGAGATGGAAGATCAGTACCTTTGTCATTACCTCTTATGATCAACTCAGATGAT
>NW_021298491.1:0-563 GCF_002162155.2 Triticum dicoccoides
TGGCGAGTGTCTCAAAACTCTTCCTAGCTCAAACTGACAGGATGGGCACGAAATTTTTTCGACCAATTTTTTTTTTTCGACTGCCCGGACCCAAAAACTGGAAACGGGTCAAAAAAAACTTCCTATAATGGCACCTGTCTCAAAATACTCAGAAACACCTAAAAATAGGATAGCCAGAATTTTTTTCGAAAAATGCGTTTTCGAAAAATTTTGGGCCTAAACGAAGCGTGGCTACCCGACTCTTCTTTTTTTTTTTCCGAAACCTACTCCGGCAAGGAAACACGAATCGGAATCTAGATGGATCCCGAAAACAAACCTAATAAGCAAAGAACTCGGATTGGTGGTGGATATATGGTGGTGGTATATGGCAGCGGTGGTGGTAGCGGTGGTAGTATATGGATATGGATCGGTGGTGGTATATGGACACGGATTGGTGGTGGTATATGGATGCGGATTCGGTGCGGTGGTGGTAGATGGCAGGGGCGATGATGATGGTGCGGCGGCGGCGTGACAACTTATGACCAGAACTCGAAACTCTAAAAGACTAGACTCTAAGACCA
This sequence comes from Triticum dicoccoides, assembly GCF_002162155.2. Classification (NCBI taxonomy): domain Eukaryota; kingdom Viridiplantae; phylum Streptophyta; class Magnoliopsida; order Poales; family Poaceae; genus Triticum; species Triticum dicoccoides. The sequence goes on from NW_021298491.1 coordinate 561, forward strand.
GCA
>NW_021298492.1:0-874 GCF_002162155.2 Triticum dicoccoides
TGACATTGTTTTGATTTAATAAAATACTAAATCAATTTATTACCTTATGCCAATTTTTGCAGGAGCTAGATATATTATTCCAGAGCTCCTTTATAAATGGCATAATTTTTGGACCATATTTCATATATATAGAAATATATTTCCAATGCAAATATTTATCGAGTTAATCCAAATGGCCAAAATAAATATCCATGAGCTCCTAAAAATATTGTTTTGATTTTTATCTCTGTCCAATATTTTCAGAGGGCATCATGAGCATTTTCTTGGACCCTTTTGGAGAAATTTTTATTTGGGTCATTTTAAAAAATGATTCTGAGGGTTCCACCAATCCTCATTTCAAATTTAAATGAAATTTAAATATGATGCACAAATGGCTAGCTAGTCTAAGTCATACCAGACTAGGGATGTGACAACTCGCCCCCACTTGAAAGAATCTCGTCTCGAGACTCAGGGGTCGACGGAAAGAAAGTGGGGTAACCAGTCGAAGACGATCTTCTCGCTCCCACGTAGCTTCTCTCTCGGAATGATGAGACCACTGAACTTTGAGAAACTTGATGTTCTGACGTCGAGTGACACGCTCTGCTTGATCAAGAATGCGAACCGGGTACTCTCGGTATGTGAGGTTATCTTGGAGATCAAGCGTTTCGTGGTCCACTCCGCGGATGGGATCCGAGAAGCAACGCCTGAGTTGAGAGACGTGGAAGACATCATGAACTCGAGAAAGATGTGGGGGTAGTTCCAACTGGTAGGCAACCTCTCCTCGTTTAGCGAGAATACGAAAAGGACCAATGTAACAAGGAGCCAACTTGCCCTTGATACCAAAACGATGGGTACCCTTCAAAGGAGTAACCCGAAGGTAAGCTTGGTCGCCAAT
>NW_021298493.1:0-1477 GCF_002162155.2 Triticum dicoccoides
TTTTCTATTTTTTTCTGACATTTGTTTGATTTAACAAATATATTAAATCATTTAATTTTATTATGCCAATTTTTGCAGGAGCTAGATATATTATTCCAGAGCTCTTTTATAATTGGCATAATTTTTGGACCATATTTCATATATATAGAAATATATTTCCAATGCAAATATTTATCGAATTAATCCAAATGGCCAAAATAAATATCCATGAGCTCCTAAAAATATTGTTTTGATTTTTATCTCTGTCCAATATTTTTAGAGGGCATCATGAGCATTTTCTTGGACCCTTTTGGAGAAATTTTTATTTAGGTCATTTTCAAAAATGATTCTGAGGGTTCCACCAATCCTCATTTCAAATTTAAATGAAATTTAAATATGATGCACAAATAGCTAGCTAGTCTAAGTCATACCAGACTAGGGATGTGACAACTCGCCCCCACTTAACAGAATCTCGTCTCGAGATTCAGGGTTCGACGGAAAGAAAGCGGGGTACTCCATTCGAAGACGATCTTCTCGCTCCCAGGTAGCTTCTCTCTCGGAATGATGAGACCACTGAACTTTGAGAAACTTGATGTTCTGACGTCGGGTAACATGCTCTGCTTGATCAAGAATGCGAACCGGGTACTCTCGGTATGTGAGGTTATCTTGGAGATCAAGCGTTTCGTGGTCCACTCCGCGGATGGGATCCGAGAAGCAACGCCTGAGTTGAGAGACGTGGAAGACATCATGAACTCGAGAAAGATGTGGAGGTAGTTCCAACTGGTAGGCAACCTCTCCTCGTTTAGCGAGAATACGAAAAGGACCAATGTAACGAGGAGCCAACTTGCCCTTGATACCGAAACGATGGGTACCCTTCAAAGGAGTAACCCGAAGGTAAGCTTGGTCGCCAATTTCATAAGTCATATCTTTATGATGACGATCGTACTGACTTTTCTGACGAGACTGGGCTGTTTTCAAATTCTCACGAATGATGCGAACTTGCTCTTCTGCCTCCTGGATCATATCCGGTCCAAAGAATTGTCTTTCACCGGTTTCTGACCAGTTCAAAGGTGTTCGACATCGTCGTCCATAGAGAACCTCAAAAGGAGCTTGCTTGAGGCTGGATTGGTAGCTATTGTTATAGGCAAACTCGGCGAAAGGAAGACATTTCTCCCAATCCATACCGAATGAGATAACGCAAGCTCTGAGCATGTCTTCGAGAATTTGATTGACCCGTTCCACCTGACCACTCGACTGAGGGTGGAAAGCGGTACTGAAGGAAAGATGGGTTCCCATGGCAGTTTGGAAACTCTCCCAGAAATGAGAAGTGAAAAGGCTGCCACGGTCTGAATTGATCTCTAGTGGAACACCATGAAGTGACACTATTCGAGAAATATATAGGTCAGCGAGCTGACTAGCAGTGATATTTTCTCGAACAGGAAGGAAGTGAGCCACTTTGGAAAGACGATCAACGACTACGAAGATAGCGTTATTCCCT
>NW_021298494.1:0-2126 GCF_002162155.2 Triticum dicoccoides
CCTAGGGGTCGAGGGTTCCAGGGTCGTTGAGGGTTGGAGGGGTCGAGGATCGCCGAGTGGTCGAGAGAGAGATTTCCTAGTGTCAAAGTATTGAAGAAATCCATGGCTTCATGATTAGCCGGAAGTAACCAGGGCATGACGAAGTCCTCCAAAGTTATTTTGGAATGGTGTCCCGGATAGGATAATTTGCCTTTTGTATGAATTTTAGCAAAGGCCTTCCAAATAACGATATTTGGAAGGTTCTTGCTGAACTTTGTACCAAAAAGTGAATTATCCTATCTAGGACTCCGTTCCAAAATAACTTTGGAGAGCTTCGTACCATCATGCACCTGTTACTTTCGCCTAATGATGAAGACATGGTTTTGTTGAATCCTTTGACAATAGGCAACCTCCCGACCCCTCGGCGATCCTCTCGAACATGAGAGGAAGAAGAGGATCGCCTAGGGGTCGAGGGTTCCAGGGTCGTCGAGGGTTTGAGGATCACCGAGGGGTCGAGAGAGAGATTTCCTAGTGTCAAAGTATTGAAGAAATCCATGGCTTCATCATTAGCCGGAAGTAACCAGGGCATGACGAAGTCCTCCAAAGTTATTTTGGAATGGTGTCCCGGATAGGATAATTTGCCTTTTTGTATGAATTTCAGCAAAGGCCTTCCAAATAACGATATTTGGAAGGTTCTTGCTGAACTTTGTACCAAAAAGCAAATTATCCTATCTAGGACTCCGTTCCAAAATATCTTTGGAGAGCTTCGTACCATCATGCACCTGTTACTTTCGCCTAATGATGAAGACATGGTTTTGTTGAATCCTTTGACACTAGGCAACCTCCCGACCCCTCGGCGATCCTCTCGAACATGAGAGGATGAAGAGGATCGCCTAGGGGTCGAGGGTTCCAGGGTCGTTGAGGGTTGGAGGGGTCGAGGATCGCCGAGTGGTCGAGAGAGAGATTTCCTAGTGTCAAAGTATTGAAGAAATCCATGGCTTCATGATTAGCCGGAAGTAACCAGGGCATGACGAAGTCCTCCAAAGTTATTTTGGAATGGTGTCCCGGATAGGATAATTTGCCTTTTGTATGAATTTTAGCAAAGGCCTTCCAAATAACGATATTTGGAAGGTTCTTGCTGAACTTTGTACCAAAACGTGAATTATCCTATCTAGGACTCCGTTCCAAAATAACTTTGGAGAGCTTCGTACCATCATGCACCTGTTACTTTCGCCTAATGATGAAGACATGGTTTAGTTGAATCCTTTGACAATAGGCAACCTCCCGACCCCTCGGCGATTCTCTCGAACATGAGAGGAAGAAGAGGGTCGCCGAGGGGTCGAGGGTTCCAGGGTCGTTGAGGGTTCGAGGGGTCGAGAGAGAGATTTCCTAGTGTCAAAGTATTGAAGAAATCCATGGCTTCATCATTAGCCGGAAATAACCAGGGCATGACGAAGTCCTCCAAAGTTATTTTGGAATGGTGTCCCGGATAGGATAATTTGCCTTTTTGTATGAATTTCAGCAAAGGCCTTCCAAATAACGATATTTGGAAGGTTCTTGCTGAACTTTGTACCAAAAAGCGAATTATCCTATCTAGGACTCCATTCCAAAATAACTTTGGAGAGCTTCGTACCATCATGCACCTGTTACTTTCGCCTAATGATGAAGACATGGTTTTGTTGAATCCTTTGACACTAGGCAACCTCCCGACCCCTCGGCGATCCTCTCGAACATGAGAGGAAGAAGAGGATCGCCTAGCGGTCGAGGGTTCCAGGGTCGTCGAGGGTTTGAGGATCACCGAGGGGTCGAGAGAGAGATTTCCTAGTGTCAAAGTATTGAAGAAATCCATGGCTTCATCATTAGCCGGAAGTAACCAGGGCATGACGAAGTCCTCCAAAGTTATTTTGGAATGGTGTCCCGGATAGGATAATTTTCCTTTTTGTATGAATTTCAGCAAAGGCCTTCCAAATAACGATATTTGGAAGGTTCTTGCTGAACTTTGTACCAAAAAGCGAATTATCCTATCTAGGACTCCGTTCCAAAATAACTTTGGAGAGCTTCGTACCATCATGCACCTGTTACTTTCGCCTAATGATGAAGACATGGTTTTGTTGAATCCTTTGACACTAGGCAACCTCCCGACCCCT
>NW_021298495.1:0-1673 GCF_002162155.2 Triticum dicoccoides
GGAAGTAATTTTGTGGGTTTACAAAAAAGGAATGCACCCCTTTTTGAGGGACAAAAAAATGCATGTTATAATGTGTAGTTAATGAAATTATAGTTTAATAGAAACCCTGCTATTTTCAAGCAATTTAAAAACAACTTACTTGTTTTGGCAAAAAAATGTTTATAATGCGATAGTCCATTTTTTGGACACTTACGTGTAGTGGTGCATGTTGTGGAAATCGGGGTGGAAGTCTTGTGCTAAGCTATTTTGGAGGGTGCGACATATGAGTCTACATGGGGAATGGTTCGCTTGGGGGATGGTGTAAGTGGTGTGGGTCTATTGAGTAAGTGGTGTGCCACGTGAGTCTAGACGGCGGGGGTGCATGGTTTGGATCTAGCTACCTTGAGGTAACGCATCCGGTTTGCACACTGAGTGCGGTCCCGTTCCTCCGTTTTCATCGGTGCTTTCTCTCGGGTCAACGGAGAACAATCCAAACGCGCATGCTAGTTCCTGGCCTTCCTTGGGTCCCGCGTGCCATATTCGGGACAGTTGCCGCATTTCTAGGGTAGTATCATCAGGAATTCACGATCTATACCGTGGCCACCTGAAATCATAGCACTGAATGGGGTAACAATCACATGCTAAGCTCTTTGGTCCATATATATGGGCCATGTGCCACAAAAAGAGAAGGGCTGCCTCGGAGCCATTGTCCATTGAGAGGAAACGAGTCTGGCCTATGAACGGCGTGCGGGTCCTGCCCCTTCATCTGCCTCAGAACTCTGTGACGCAAGATGTGGACCCTAGCAACCTAGTCTCGTCCCGTGCGCCGGACGCAAACTGGACCCACACCATGCATGGACGCGTGGCCAAGTAGACACTCACCGGTCAACCTTGACAATGTACTAAAAGACGCATGCGCACTCATTAGCCATCTAGCCCCCAACCATGCACACCTAGCAAGCTTCACTCAAACCGTGCACCGTTTGCCAGGTTCACCCACACCATCCATCCATTATTGACCCCACCTAGGTTTGTTGGACCTCCGACACGAGTCCCTTCCCTCGGCATGCCAGGTATGTCAAAGCAACATGCGACTACACATATTGCACACCGAGATACGATGTCATTCACTAGTGCTCTCAAACCTATGCACCTGAGCATCTCTACCCATAGTGGACACAAGCGCATGGTTAGGATCGAGAAGCCTAGCGGCACATGATGTCGGCCTGATTGGCTGGTGGTGCATGACATGGGTCCAGGTGAAACGCATGGCATCGCATGGATCCACATTCCCCCGCCCAATACCAGACAACGGGCATATACCAGATGAATCCAAGCGGCGCTGACGAAGCTTGGAAGCCATGTGGTATGTGCATGCTAAATTTCAATATTTAGGAATTATTAACATACGAAAACAATAATTCAAGCGCCTATGTAAAGGTGTACAACATAATTTTCAATAAAAAATGAAACATGACACGTGCACATGCAACTTGCCAACAAGTGCACTTGTAGTACAAAAAGACAACATGTGCACGTATCCCACCATGCCTTCTACAATTTTTGTTCCATGTTTTTTCGCCACATATCTTTGGAAGGAAAAACAAAAGAATGTGATTTTCCCATAAAAACCGTGATGGCGGGATGGTTGCAACCAACCAAGATAGATAGTGCGTGGAAGTTGTCCCCCGTGG
>NW_021298496.1:0-765 GCF_002162155.2 Triticum dicoccoides
CCCCCCGGATCGCCTTTTCAGTTTTTAAAAAAATAAAAGAAAATGATGAAAATGTCAAAAAAATAAAAGAAAATAAATTTCCCATGTGATATGTGGTCTAGTTGTTGGGAAAATTTGCAAATATGAATTTCGACTTCATTTGCAAAATCTCTCGAGAATTTGTAAAATGGGCATAACTTTTGCATACTAACTCGGATGAAAAAGTTTTTTAATATGAAAAATCATCTACTCGAAAAGTTACATCCGAATTTAACCGGGGAACCTTGTTAAACATTTTCAAAATCCTCAAAAACCTAACAGAAAAAAGGATACGGGGCTTTTAAGATCTCGAGAGGCAAAAAAATTCAAAAAAATTCAAACTTACTAATGGCGCACCTGCCCATGGTGCGCCATTAGTATCTTCCCGCCTTCAAAATTCAAAATTCAAAATAGGTCAACAAAATAAAAAAAAGTTACTAATGGCGCACCTGCCCATGGTGCGCCATTAGTATCTTCCCGCCTTCAAAATTCAAAATAAGTCAAAAAAATAAAAATAAAAAGATACTAATGGCGCACCTGCCCATGGTGCGCCATTAGTATCTTCCCGCCTCCTCTCCTCTCCTCCACTCCATCCCCTCCTCTCCTCTCCTCTCCTCCACTCCATCTCCTCCTCTCCTCCACTCCATCTTCCCTACTCTCTTCCACCATACTACCCTCCTCCTCTCCGGCGACCTCCTCCTCTCCGACGACCTCCTCCTCCCTCCTCTCCTCCACTCCCCTCCCCTC
>NW_021298497.1:0-1051 GCF_002162155.2 Triticum dicoccoides
TGGATGTAGTAAGGATGTGGATGTGGTCTTGTGGTGAGAGAAAGCTTCTCCACCATCTCCATGCTAGCCAAGTTGTTGCAGCTCCCTCCGTCTATTATGACGCGCACAGAACGTTCCTTCACAACTCCCTTGGTATGGAACAAATTGTGCCTCTGATTTTGCTCAGCTTGTGTGACCTGCACACTCAAAACACGTTGAGCAACTAAACATTCATACCTGTCAGCGTCTTCAGGAGCCATGTATTGCGTCTCATGATCAGAATCATCTCCACCATGTTCTTCACGTGTAATAAGAGCCAAAGTCTCCTCATCATAGTCACTAGCGGACTCATAGCCACCATCCGCGGTAGCAATCATCACACGCGGAGATTTGCATTCTCTCGCATAATGACCTCCTCCCTTACAACGACGACAAATAATATCACTTGTGTGCCCTGTTGATGCCATGGAAGAAGAAGAACGCTGTGCAGGCCCTGCAGGTGCGCTCTTGGCAGATAATGGTGGTTGTGCCTGTTTTCTTGTATCACGGCTGGAGGTGGCACCGGATGGAGGTGCTGGTGCAGTTGAAGTAGAAGATGCACGTGGTGTCCATGATGAAGGTCGGCCTGGAGAAAAGTTAGTTCGCCCCAATGCTTGTCGATCCTGCACTTCACGTTCAGCTTTACAAGCAAGATGGAATAAACGAGTGATATTAGTATACTCCTTATAGTCTAGAATGGTCTGAATCTCTCTATTTAATCCACCCAGAAAACGTGCAAGCATAGCTTCATTCTCCTCAACAATACCACATCTAATCATGCCAGTTTGTAATTCCTGATAATATTCTTCTACAGAATTTTTTCCTTGTCTTAAACGCTGCAATTTTTGAAGCAATTCACGTTGATAATATGGTGGAACCCAACGCGTACGCATAGCAGTTTTCAAAGCAGCCCAAGTAGTTGGAATAGGATACAATCTACAATGTTCAGACCACCATACACATGCAAAACTAGTGAAAGCACAAACAGCAGCAGCAACTCGTCTCTCCTCAGGATATTGTAAACATGTAAATC
>NW_021298498.1:0-1015 GCF_002162155.2 Triticum dicoccoides
GGAGCCAGACGCCACCGTCGACGACGACCCCTACTACACCGGAGGTGCCTACTACTACGTGCAGCCCGCTGACGACGACCTGGAGTAGTTTAGGAGGATCCCAGGCAGGAGGCCTGCACCTCTTTCGATCTGTATCCCAGTTTGTGCTAGCCTTCTTAAGGCAAACTTGTTTAACTTATGTCTGTACTCAGATATTGTTGCTTCCGCTGACTCGTCTATGATCGAGCACTTGTATTCGAGCCCTCGAGGCCCCTGGCTTGTATTATGATGCTTGTATGACTTATTTATGTTTTAGAGTTGTGTTGTGATATCTTCCCGTGAGTCCCTGATCTTGATCGTACACATTTGCGTGCATGATTAGTGTACGATTGAATCGGGGGCGTCACAAGTTGGTATCAGAGCCGACTGCCTGTAGGAATCCCCCTTCCACACTCATTGGCCGAAGTCGAGTCTAGTCGTTGAAAAACTTTTACTAACATGGCTGTGTGGCCCATGGGCCCACGTCGCCATCGGGAGATATTAGGATCTTTTATTCCTCGACCTTTACTCTGGGATTCTGAACCCTCTTCTATTCGGGTTAAATGATTTTTTTCTAAAAACTAACTTTAGGTTCTCGAAAATACTTTCTCCCGGAGAGCCCCTTCAGTCCAGATGGTCACCGACTGCACCAGAAGATTTCGGAGATACTCTTTGATATTCTCTCGAGACTTTGTGCCCATCACTTTTGCTATTCCTGACCACCGATAAATCTGTATGGATAACTACTTACACTTGCCATTCATATGATCATTCCCCATTGATCTTGTTATTACAAGATACCCCGAAGTTTTCTCTATTGTTCCGAGAATACTTTGTGCCTACTGCCTAGCAGTTCTTTGCCACATGAATACCCCCTTCAAATAAATTCTCGCACTTATCGAGTATCCGCTCATCCCCCAGTTGTTCATGTGTTACACAAAAGTCTTCGAAATACCACCCGATATTCCGAAAATCCTCAGCAACCTATTGCTCTGGA
>NW_021298499.1:0-1176 GCF_002162155.2 Triticum dicoccoides
CCGTCAAATTCGTCCCCGTCCGGCCTCCCTCAAGCTCGCCGTCCACCTCTACAGGGTCTACGTGAGCTCTCCGTCCGTTTCCCCCTCTCTGTTTCGTCGTTCGCGCGCCGTAGCTAGGTTATCCACCAAGACCGAAACCCCATCGCCGCCGGCCATGGCGCCGCCGTGGCCAGGGCCACCGCAGCCCGCGCCTGAGCACGTCACCGTGCTCGGTGAACCCCCAGGAGCACGTAGCCCTCCTCGTTTACTCCTCTAGTGCGCCGTAGCTTCGCCACCGTTCGCGCCCGAACTCCGGCCACCGCGGAAGTGCTCGCCGCCGTCGTCTCCGGCCACCCCGCGGCCCCTCGTGTAGCCAGCTAGGTGCGGCCGTGTACGGGCTACCTTCTGGTGGCCTTCGCGCGTCCAGCCGCCGCCCGTAGCGCAACCCCGGTGAACATCCGCCGCGTTTCGGGTCACCGCCGGCCGAACTCCGGTGGCCAGTGACGTGGCGCTGTCATTAGCCACTAATGACGCACTAACCAACCCCCTAGGCCACTGACTGTGGGCCCCACCCCTGGTCAAACCCCAGTCAGCGCTGGGTTTGACCGGGATTAGGTCCTGTGTCACTGACGTGTGGCCCCCACACATCAGGTTTGACCCGAGCCAGCCCAGTTGACCCTGCTGACGTCACCGTGACGTGGTGCTGACGCCATATTTCATTTCTGGATTTATATTATTCAGGAAATTCCAGAAAATTGTAAAAACTTCTAAAAATCATAGAAATTCAACCGTAGCTCCAAATTAAATAATTTATATATGAAAAATTATCAGAAAAATTCAAGGAATCCATCTGTACCATTTTCATGCATGTTAGAACAACTTATAGCTGCTGTTTAGCACAAATCAATTAAATGGCATTTGAATAATCACATATGGAGTTTGAATTTGAATCTTGTATTCAAACCAACTTCATTTAATCTGTTGCTAGTTGCATTAGCCCAAAACACATTCATTTTGCCATGTCATGATCATGCATCATATTGTGCATTGCATTGATTGTGTTCCCTTCTGTGTTGCCGGTATTTGTCCCCTCTCGATAGACGTGATACCGATGATGTGATCGTTGACACTGATGAAGACTCAATGTTATCTTCAGAAGTGCCAGGCAAGCAAAACCCCCTTGTTCATTCCGATACA
>NW_021298500.1:0-728 GCF_002162155.2 Triticum dicoccoides
TCTATTTTTGTTTATTATTCCTTTTCTATTTTCTGTTTTATTTTGGTTCCTCTTTTATTTTAGTTTTATAACTATAAAAGTAGTCCCTAATTTAGTGTTAGTAATTAGCTACTACCACATAAGTTTGGGCAACAAAATAAATTAGTTTAATATTTTATGTATTGTAAAAGGCATTCAACTAATCGTCTTTGCTACTGTTTAAAACATTTTAGATTATTTTACACTTTTATAAAAGTGTGGTTTCTCCACCATACTTACTTATGCATTATTTGGCTCACTCCGAACAATTTTAGTTTCAATATTTGAAATCTTTTATTGTTTGCTTGATTTTGAATTTGAACGCGAATCGGTTTCGAACTAACGCGAGATTAGCAACTATAATCGAGGTGACGTGGCATCACTAGCAGAGGATCACTGTAGCTTAATTACCCGGGCGTCACAATTCTCCTCCACTACAAGAAATCTCGTCCCGAGATTTAAGAGGGGGTATAAGGGGGAAGGTCTGGTTACGAAATCCTAACGAATCTTCTCAGTCTTGGTTGCTCTTCTCGAAGAGGTCGACCCATTATATTGATGTCTTCCTTTCTCTGCTTCAGGTCACCATGATGAAGTCATCATCCTTTCTTCGGAAATTTCATCGTACTAACGAAAGATTAAGGGGGTATACCGAAGAATGGATCTCTGCAGGGTAGATTATTTGGTAGACAACAACGAGGAAGGTGGCGGAA
>NW_021298501.1:0-1143 GCF_002162155.2 Triticum dicoccoides
TTGCTTGCCGTTCTTTTTGAAGTTCCCCTTTTTCTTCCCTTTGCCCTTTTTCTTGAAACTAGTGGTCTTGTTAACCATCAACACTTGATGCTCCTTCTTGATTTCTACCTCCGCAGCTTTTAGCATTGCGAAGAGCTCGGGAATAGTCTTGTTCATCCCTTGCATATTATAGTTCATCACGAAGCTCTTGTAGCTTGGTGGCAGTGATTGGAGAATTCTGTCAATGACGCAATCATCTGGAAGATTAACTCCCAATTGAATCAAGTGATTATTATACCCAGACATTTTGAGTATATGCTCACTGACAGAACTGTTCTCTTCCATCTTGCAGCTATAGAACTTATTGGAGACTTCATATCTCTCAATCCGGGCATTTGCTTGAAATATTAACTTCAACTCCTGGAACATCTCATATGCTCCATGACGTTCAAAACGTCGTTGAAGTCCCGATTCTAAGCCGTAAAGCATGGCATACTGAACTATCGAGTAGTCATCAGCTTTGCTCTGCCAGACGTTCATAACATCTGGCGTTGCTCCAGCAGCAGGCCTGGCACCTAGCGGTGCTTCCAGGACGTAATTCTTCTGTGCAGCAATGAGGATAATCCTCAAGTTACGGACCCAGTCCGTGTAATTGCTACCATCATCTTTCAACTTTGCTTTCTCAAGGAACGCATTTAAAATTTAACGGAACAACAGCACGAGCCATCTATCTACAATCAACATAAACAAGCAAGATACTATCAGGGACTAAGTTCATGATAAATTTTAAGTTCAATTAATCATATTATTAAAGAACTCCCACTTAGATAGACATCCCTCTAATCCTCTAAGTGATCACGTGATCCAAATCAACTAAACCATATCCGATCATCACGTGAGATGGAGTAGTTTCATCGGTGAACATCATTATGTTGATCATATCTACTATATGATTCACGCTCGACCTTTCGGTCTCCGTGTTCCGAGGCCATATCTGCATATGCTAGGCTCGTCAAGTTTAACCTGAGTATTCTGCGTGCGCAACTGTTTTGCACCCGTTGTATTTGAACGTAGAGCCTATCACACCCGATCATCACGTGGTGTCTCAGCACGAAGAACTTTTGCAACGGTGCATACTCAGGGAGAACACTTCTTGATAATTTA
>NW_021298502.1:0-924 GCF_002162155.2 Triticum dicoccoides
GCACAAGGACTAAGGGATTCGCGTATATAACCTTTGTCGAGAAGCTCTTGTACTTGACGCATAATCTCCTTCGTCTCCTCTGGATTGGTACGGTATGGTGCACGGTTTGGCAGTGAAGCACCGGGAATTAAGTCAATCTGATGCTCAATCCCTCGAATAGGCGGTAATCCCAGTGGCACGTCTTGTGGAAAGACGTCAGCGAACTCCTGCAAAATGTTAGTGACAGCAGGAGGCAAAGAGGAAGGCACGTCCTCGAATGAAAATAATGCCTCTTTGCACACAAAAGCATAGCAAACAGATTTGCTGAAATCTAGCTCATCAATATCAGATTTGGTGGCAAATAAACATGCACTTTTCAATTTAATTTCAGAAGCAACACTAGATGGTTTATTATTAGGCTTCATTTGTTGCTCAAATTCTTTTGCCACAATCTGATTTTCACTCTTATTCGTCTCCGGTTTTCATTTATTAGCTCTATTAATATCATCTTTCAAAATGGAATCAGGAGTCATAGGAAGCAAAGTAATATTTTTATCCTTATGAACAAGAGTATAGTGATTGTTTCTACCATGGTGTACAGAATTTTTATCAAATTGCCATGGTCTACCAAGTAATAAGGAACATGCTTGCATAGGTACCACATCACAATCAACATAATCAGCATATGTAGAGATACTAAAATGCACACGAACAGTACGTGTTACCTTAACCTTGCCGCTGTTGTTGAACCATTGGATGTAGTAAGGATGTGGATGTGGTCTTGTGGTGAGAGAAAGCTTCTCCACCATCTCCATGCTAGCCAAGTTGTTGCAGCTCCCTCCGTCTATGATGACGCGCACAGAACGTTCCTTCACAACTCCCTTGGTATGGAACAAATTGTGCCTCTGATTTTGCTCAGCTTGTGTGATCTGCACACTCAAAACA
>NW_021298503.1:0-1283 GCF_002162155.2 Triticum dicoccoides
TCGAACTAGTGAAGGCTTGCGAAGCCTGCCAATTCCATGCCAAGCAGATTCATCAGCCGGCAGGAGGTCTGCAGACTATACCCCTCTCGTGGCCGTTCATAGTCTGGGGGCTGGATATCCTTGGCCCGTTCCCTCGGGCGCCGAGGGGCTATCGCTACCTCTACGTCGCCGTGGACAAGTTCACCAAGTGGGCCGAAGTGGAAGCCGTCCGCACCATCCCTGCGGGTTCAGCGGTCAAGTTCATCAAGGGCATCGTGAGCCGGTTCGGGGTGCCGAATCGCATCATCACCGACAACGGTTCGTAGTTCACCAATAACCTCTTCAAAACATACTGTGCTAACCTTGGAACGCAGATATGCTACGCTTCGGTGGCGCACCCCCGAAGCAACGGCCAGGCCGAGCGGGCCAACGCGGAGGTCCTAAGGGGCCTCAAGACCAGAACATTCAAGAAGAAGCTGGAAGCCTGCGGCAGAGGTTGGTACGAGGAGCTTCAGTCCGTGTTGTGGTCCATCCGCACGACCGCAACCAAGCTGACTGGAGAGACCCCGTTCTTCCTGGTCTATGGAGCCGAAGCGGTCCTCCCTCACGAGGTCAGACATCGTTCCGCACGGGTCCTGGCGTTCGACGAGGCGCAGTAGGACGCCATGCGGGGGATGGACCTCGTGCTGGGGGAGGAGCGTCGCCGAGAAGCCGCGTTGCAAGCGGCGAGATACCAACAAGCACTGTGGTGATACCACTACCGCAACATCCGCCCCAGAACTCTTGAGGTAGGGGACCTCGTGCTCAGACGGGTTCTCTCCAGGGAGGGACTGCATAAGCTCTCTCCCATGTGGGAGGGCCCGTTCAAGGTTGTTCATGTTTCCAAGCCCGGCTCCGCGTGCTTGGAGACTCAGGAGGGGGTGCCAGTCCAGAATGCGTGGAACATCCAGCACCTCCGGAGGTTTTACCCTTAAAAGGCCCAGAGCCTGTGAAGAAGGCGAATGCCTGTGAAGATTATCCTTTTGGAAAAGGCCCAGAGCCTATGAAGAAGGCGAATGCCTGTGAAGATTATCCTTTTGAAAAAGGCCCAGAGCCTGTGAAGAAGGCGAATGCCTGTGAAGATTATCCTTTTGGAAACGGCCCAAAGCCTGTGAAGAAGGCGAATGCCTGTGAAGATTATCTTTTTGGAAAAGGCCCAGAGCTTGTGAAGAAGGCAAGTGCCTGTGAAGCTGTCGCATTTTGGAAAAGGCCCGGAGCCTGTGAAGAGGGCCAATGCCCGTGAAGCTTGCTTCCCCGAAGAAAGG
>NW_021298504.1:0-1410 GCF_002162155.2 Triticum dicoccoides
GTTGCGCACTTTGGGAACTACTAGTCGATTCCCGAAGTATACGACTCCTTGATCATTAATGGAGAAACAATCCGCAATTCCTTTCTGAATGTTCCTCTTGATGCGGGAGATTCCCGGATCTACCTTCTGTGCTTTGATAATTTGATCCGTAAGGGTAGGTTTTGCCACCAAGGTGGAAAGAAAACCTTGAGGAACAATGTGAAGGTTAAGCTTCCGAAATTCCTCATGGAGAAGCGGTTGACTTTGTTGTAACATCAGGTTGTTACAATAAGATTTACGACTTAGCGCATCAGCCATGACGTTGGCTTTCCCTGGGGTGTAGGTTATTCCTAAATCGAAATCTGTGATCAATTCAACCCAACGTCTTTGCCTGAGGTTCAGATCCGGTTGGGTGAAGATGTACTTCAAACTTTGGTGATCAGTGAATATTTCGCAACGATTACCGAGGAGGTAATGTCGCCAGGTCTTAAGTGCATAGACTACGGCTGCAAGCTCTAGATCATGAGTAGGATAATTCTCCTCATGTGGGTGCAATTGCCGTGAAGCGTAGGCAATTACGTGTCGATCTTGCATGAGAATGCAACCTAATCCTTGTCGCGAGGCGTCGCAGTAGATAACAAAGTCCTTAGAGAAGTCTGGCGGTACCAGTACGGGAGCAGAAGTCAGGCGTCTTTTCAGTTCCTGAAAGCTGTGCTCACATTGTGGAGTCCATTCGAACTTCTTATCTTTCTTGAGGAGTTCGGTTAGAGGTTTGGCAACTTTGGAGAAGTTCTCGACAAAGCGACGACAATAGCTCGCTAAGCCTAGAAAACTCCGAACTTGCTTGACCGATTCAGGTGGAGTCCAGTTAAGGACGGCTTGAACTCGCTCAGGGTTAACAGCAATACCTTTACCAGATATTACATGACCCAGATAGGTCACTTCTGATAACCAGAATTCACATTTAGAACATTTGGCATAAAGGCGATGCTCTCGAAGTTTCTGCAACACTGGCCTTAGATGTTCGGCATGTTCTTCCTCGTTCTTGGAGTAGATGAGTATATCATCGAGGTAAACCACGACGAATTTATCCAAATACTCCATGAAGATTGAGTTCATTAACCGAGAAAAGGTGGCTGGAGCGTTGGTTAATCCGAAGGACATGACGGTGTACTCGTATTGGCCGTAACGAGTAACAAAGGCCGTTTTAGGAATGTCCCCATTTCTGATTTTGATTTGATGGTAGCCCAACCTCAAATCCATCTTGGAGAAGACTGAGGATCCAGCGAGCTGATCATACAGGTCGTTGATCCTGGGAAGCGGATATTTGTTCTTGATTGTGACCAAGTTGACAGGTCGGTAATCTACAACCATCCGGTCCGTACCATCCTTCTTCTTGACGAATAGGACGGGGCAAGCCCACGGAGATGA
>NW_021298505.1:0-1940 GCF_002162155.2 Triticum dicoccoides
TGGGCAGTTCGCTAATTAACAAGTACAAAATGAGCTTGGTATTTCTTCCAGGGAAGAAGGAGACAAAGTAATTCTCAATAGTTTCTTTTTTGATAAATGACACTTTTATTCAATCGTTCTATCAACATGATACAACTGTGCTGAACATATATCAGACCTCTGCATACCAAAATGAACGCAACCATCACTATCCCGTGGTGCAGAGCATGGTCATCTAGCTCTGCAGCCCGAGCAAGCTTAGCTCAAGGTGGGTTATCCATGCCCCCAACCCCCCAACCGAGTTGTCAGCCCTTTTCGACTACAATTAGGGCAAAGTCCCCGAGCAACGTGTAAGGTTTCAAGCCAGATCTCTCGTTGGACGACTATGCCCTATCAACCTGTTCTGAAGTATATCTGATCATTACTAGAGACTACATCCTACATGTGCTCGGACCGTTCAGAGACTGGTTTCCTTAGGTTGGTCGTAATGGTAGTATCATATCTAGTATTATGCATGCCAACTAAGTAATTTTGATGAGGTGGCATACAATTAAATGAAGAAAGAAAGGGTTGAGTATCATGTCATGATACCATATCATAATAAATATTATGCTATTATGTGTAATGCATGGCTACAAATAATGTAATCTGTGATACTAATATATGGGATGATACATTAGAGAGGTACTATCATATGTATAATACTAACTTATGAAACTACCCATTACAAACAGCCTTAGAGCATGAGTGAGTTTGATATCATAATAAATGTTATGCTATTATGTGTAATGCATGACAATAATTAATGTCATCAATAATACTAATATACTCCCTCCCTTGCCAAATATATGTCTTTTTAGAGATTCCAAGAAGTGACTACATACGGAGCAAAATGAGTGAATCTACATTATAAAATATGTCTACGGTGCTGAATGAGTCCATAAGGTGTGATCGGACCGCGTCCTCGTCTGCCTGTACTTCCTCTCTCGCGACCGCGTCGCCCCCCTGAGGGCGGTCGACCGCGCTCCTTTCTCTCCCACCTCCAGCCCCCTCTCTCCTTCCTCCCCGCCGCCCGCAGTCGGCCTGGCCCCGGGGTCGATGGTGGCGGCGGCCCTCCTGCCCTTCCCCTCCCGGTGGCTCCAGCGCGGGGCGGAGTTGCTCCGGGGGGTGCTCCTAGGCGGCGGCGGTCCATCGTTGCTACTATCCTTTTCAATGACAACCTCCCCAGTTTCAGACATGATGGCAACAAACCGCACTAAGTACGAACACACAAGAGGCAAGCGGAAAGAGACGAATGGAAGAGGGGCGAAGAAAATGCAAAGGTTTTCAAAAATCATTTTAGAAGTGGGGGAGAGGAAAACGAGAGGCGAATCACAAATAATGTAATGCGAGGGAGAAGATTTTATGATGGGTACTTGGTATGTCTTGACTCGAAGTAGATCTCCCCGGCAACGACGCCAGAAATCCTTCTTGCTACCTGTTGAGCATGCGTTGGTTTTCCCTTGAAGAGGAAAGGGCGATGCAACAAAGTAGCGCAAGTATTTTCCTCATTTTTGAGAACCAATGTATCAATCCAGTAGGAGACAATGCACAAGTCACCTAGTACCCACACAAACAATCAAGAACCTTGCAACCAACGCGATAAAGGGGTTGTCAATCCCTTCACGTCACTCACAAAAGTGAGATATAATAAAGATAGTAAAGTAAATATTTATGGTATTTTTGTTGTATAGATTGAAAAGTAAAGATTGCAAAGTAGTAAACGAGATGCGATGTAAATAAAAGAGATGCAATATAATAAGAAAGAGACCCGGGGGCCATAGGTTTCACTAGTGGCTTCTCTCAAGATAGCATATATTACCGTGGGTGAACAAATTACTGCCGAGCAATTGATAGAAAAGCGCATAGTTATGAAGATATCTAAGGAAATGATCATGAATATAGGCATCACGCCGTGTCAA
>NW_021298506.1:0-970 GCF_002162155.2 Triticum dicoccoides
GGACTAGGGTGAATAAGAAGTCGAGCGGGGTCATATTTCAGGGCCCAATGTATGGTAGTAGCTGAATCATGGATCACAAACACAGAACTCAGTTCCTGAGGACGGCTGCAATGAGACAACCCACCATGTACTCCTACATGGCCTCTCACCGCTACCTTTACCAAATCGTGTTCACACACTTAGCTCACACACAGTAGGACATGTTCACACACCTCTAATTCATCCCCGATGAATCAGACCTGACTCAACTCTAAGCAGTAGCAGGCATGACAAACAAACATGAATGAGTAGGCACAACAGGGCTCAAACAACTCCTACTCATGCTAGTGGGTTTCATCTATTTACTGTGGCAATGACAGGTCATGCAGAGGATAAAGGGGTTCAACTACCGCAGCATGTAACAGTTGAATCGGTGTTGTCCTAATGCAGTAAAAGAGAGCAGGAGTGAGAGAGTGGGATTGTATCGGAATGAACAAGGGGGTTTTGCTTGCCTGGCACTTCTGAAGATAACATTGAGTCTTCATCAGTGTCAACGATCACATCATCGATATCACGTCTATCGAGAGGGGACAATACCGGTAACACAAAAGGGAACAAAATCAATGCAATGCACAATATGATGCATGATCATGACATGGCAAAATGAATGTGTTTTGGGCTAATGCAACTAGCAACAGATTAAATGAAGTTGGTTTGAATACAAAATTCAAATTCAAACTCCATATGTGATTATTCAAATGCCATTTAATTGATTTGTGCTAAACAGCAGCTATAAGTTGTTCTAACATGCATGAAAATGGTACAGATGGATTCCTTGAATTTTTCTGATAATTTTTCATATATAAATTATTTAATTTGGAGTTACGGTTAATTTTCTATGATTTTTAGAAGTTTTAGGCATTTTCTGGAATTTCCTGATTATTTTTAAATCCAGAAAATCATTTAATGCGTCAGCATGACATCACCTCGA
>NW_021298507.1:0-1173 GCF_002162155.2 Triticum dicoccoides
TTTTGAACCTTAATAATTGTTATTTAGTGCCAAGTTTGAGCATGAACATTGTATCTGGATCTCGTTTAATACGAGATGGCTACTCATTTAAGTCTGAGAATAATGGTTGTTCGATTTATATGAGAGATATGTTTTATGGTCATGCTCCGATGGTCAATGGTTTATTCTTAATGAATCTCGAGCGTAATATTACACATGTTCATAGTGTAGATGCCAAAAGATTTAAAGTTGATAACGATAGTCCCACATACTTGTGGCACTGCCGCCTTGGTCACATTGGTGTCAAGCGCATGAAGAAGCTCCATGCCGATGGACTTTTAGAGTCTCTTGATTATGAATCATTTGACACGTGCGAACCATGCCTTTTGGGCAAAATGACCAAGACTCCGTTCTCCGGAACAATGGAGCGAGCAACCAACTTGTTGGAAATCATACATACCGATGTGTGCGGTCCAATGAGCGTTGAGGCTCGCAGAGGATATCGTTATGTTCTCACTCTCACAGATGACTTGAGTAGATATGGGTATGTCTACTTAATGAAACACAAGTTTGAGACCTTTGAAAAGTTCAAGGAATTTCAGAATGAGGTAGAGAATCAACGTGACCGAAAGATAAAATTCTTACGATCAGATCGTGGAGGAGAATACTTAAGTCACGAATTTGGTACACACTTAAGGAAATGTGGAATCGTTTCACAGCTCACGCCGCCTGGAACACCTCAGCAAAACGGTGTGTCCGAACGTCGTAATCGCACCCTATTGGATATGGTGCGGTCTATGATGTCTCTTACCGATTTACCGCTATCATTTTGGGGATACGCTCTAGAGACAGCTACATTCACTTTAAATAGGGCACCGTCTAAATCCGTTGAGACGACACCGTATGAATTATGGTTTGGAAAGAAACCTAAGCTGTTGTTTCTAAAAGTTTGGGGATGCGATGCTTATGTCAAGAAACTTCAACCTGAAAAGCTCGAACCCAAGTCGGAAAAATGCGTATTCATAGGATACCCTAAGGAAACTGTCGGGTATACCTTCTACTTAAGATCCGAAGGCAAGATCTTTGTTGCCAAGAACGGATGCTTTCTGGAAAAAGAGTTTCTCTCGAAAGAAGTAAGTGGGAGGAAAGTAGAACTCGATGAAGTACTACCTCTTGAGCGGGAAAGTGGCGCAG
>NW_021298508.1:0-2586 GCF_002162155.2 Triticum dicoccoides
CAGGTACTTTCGTTTCTTGGTAATGATTCTAATGTTCATGAGAATATGATGCTGCCTAAATTGGATACATTTGTTTTGCTTACAAATGAAGGGCCTAGCTTGGAGATGGATGAACATTGGAGCAAGAACAAGCATGGAGATGATGGCATGCGCAAGGGGAACAAGAACGGAGTTACAAGTGATGATTTCAGGACTTTGAAGCCACCATAACGGGTGCATGAAGCCTTGGACGAAATATACAAGATGCCACTTCATAAATTTCGTCCCGAGGCTATTATAGGTGCTGTGTCACCTTTTCATTGGGCCAGGCCCATGTAATTTCGAAATACATAAGTATAAGCTATTTTTAGAGTCCGTATGTGTGGGGAAACCAGAGATAGGGTTGATTTCGGACCCCTCCACCAAGGGCCACGAAATTCCCCCTCTCTTCCTCCATATATACAGCCCTTAGGGCACCGTTTAGACTTTGGGGTTTTGTTTAGATTAAAGTTCGCCATAGCTGCAACTTTGCGTACTTCGTTTGTGTTCAACGACCAGACAAAGGCGTCACAGAACCCCACCTTGATCAATAAAGCTTTCATCTTATATTCGCAATATCCAGATTGCAATCTTAGTTTCTTGCTTGTTCTTCGTTTGCTCGCAGGAAACAGAGCCTCGTGGTCAGGTTGATCGTGCTCCGGCATGGTCAATAACCTCTCGGAGTTGGTTTAGTGATTGCTAAGGTGCGACGTCCTCGCACGTTCGTAGTCGGATCGTCAAAGTCGACTTCCACCAAAGCGATATCCATCATCTCATCGAAAGACGAGACACCTTTGCCTCTATCAAGTGGTATCAGATTTCCAGGTTGTTCGGTGAGATTTTATAGTTTTTCGTAGTTTAGATTGAGTCTGTTCTTCATACCTACAGTCCACGAAAAAGCCACAAAAAAATTAGGGTTAGTTCATCATATCCGAACCAATCTGAGCCTTTGCATAATCTTTTTAGGGTTTTGCTTTGTTGAATTTGCGGTTGCATCCTGACTACCTTGGATACGACCAAAAATATTGCATGCATGCATATTTGTCAGGTGATTTCTAATGCAAACTATTCAATAGTCTATTTATGTTATCCAGAATAAAAATACTTCACACACTTTTGTGTTTTGTCTAATTGCAGGTGTATGGGACATTTGTACAATCCAAATATGAAGATAAGGGAAAAGGAGATGTTTAGGTTGTGTTCAAAAAGTCCTCTCACGTCACTTTTGGGCCAAGAGAAGATAGAGTCCAAGTCTCTCACGTTCTGGATTCAGATTCGGACTATACAGACATACCTAACTCAAAACGCCAACAACTTTTTCATACGGACTCCGAATTGGGTGATTCGTTTTTTTGTTGGAAACTAGATTTCGTGCTCTTTCCATCCCAATTGGATTCACCTTCAAATTCGTCCGGAACGTTGAGTTACGGACGAAACAATCTGATGTTGCAGCAGAATCCGAGTCAAACTACAAGCCCAAAGGTGTTGCATCACCTCCACGTGGGCCCATGAGCCTTGTACGACCTAGGGTTAGTTTTAGGCTGCCTTGGGACGTCCTCCCACCTCCTTGGCCGCCACCCCTTGCTCCTATATAAGTAGATCCATCTAGTAGCTTTTTCCTGGGGTTTTGTTTAGATTAAAGTTCGCCATAGCTGCAACTTCGCGTACTTCGTTTGTGTTCAACGACCAGACAAAGGCGTCACAGAACCCCACCTTGATCAATAAAGATTTCATCTTATATTCGCAATATCCAGATTGCAATCTTAGTTTCTTGCTTGTTCTCTTGATAGAGGCGAGGGGCCCGATCTTTCGATGAGATGATAACTGGTGGAGACGACTTTGACGATCCGACTACAAACGTGCACGACGTTGCGCCTTAGCAATCGCTAAACCAATCTCCTGAGGTTACTGACGATGTTATATAGAAGCAAGGGGTGGCGGCCAAGGAGGTGGGAGGACGTCCCAAGGCAGCCTAAAACTAACCCTAGGTCGTACAAGGCTCATGGGCCCAAGTGGAGGTGATGCAACACCTTTGGGCTTGTAGTTTGACTCGGATTCTGCTGCAACATCAGATTGTTTCGTCCGTAACTCAACGCTCCGGACGAATTTGAAGGTGAATCCAATTGGGATGGAAAGAGCACGAAATCTAGTTTCCAACAAAAAAAGAATCACCCAATTCGGAGTCCGTATGAAAAAGTTGTTGGCGTTTTGAGTCAGGTATGTCTGTGCAGTCCGAATCTGAATCCAGAACGTGAGAGACTTGTACTCTATCTTCTCTTGGCCCAAAAGTGACGTGAGAGGACTTTTTGAACACAACCTAAACATCTCCTTTTTCCTTATCTCCATATGTGGATTGTATAAATGTCCCATACACCTGCAATTAGACAAAACACAAAAGTGTGTGAAGTATTTTTGTTCTGGATAACATAAATAGACTATTGAATAGTTTGCATTAGAAATCACCTGACAAATATGCATGTATGCAATATTTTTGGTCGTATCCAAGGTAGTCATGTCCTCATCATCCTCCCCTTTTTGAAAACAAAGCCGTCCTTGGCATTGCTTAAT
>NW_021298509.1:0-3173 GCF_002162155.2 Triticum dicoccoides
CAGGTACTTTCGTTTCTTGGTAATGATTCTAATGTTCATGAGAATATGATGCTGCCTAAATTGGATACATTTGTTTTGCTTACAAATGAAGGGCCTAGCTTGGAGATGGATGAACATTGGAGCAAGAACAAGCATGGAGATGATGGCATGCGCAAGGGGAACAAGAACGGAGTTACAAGTGATGATTTCAGGACTTTGAAGCCACCATAACGGGTGCATGAAGCCTTGGACGAAATATACAAGATGCCACTTCATAAATTTCGTCCCGAGGCTATTATAGGTGCTGTGTCACCTTTTCATTGGGCCAGGCCCATGTAATTTCGAAATACATAAGTATAAGCTATTTTTAGAGTCCGTATGTGTGGGGAAACCAGAGATAGGGTTGATTTCGGACCCCTCCACCAAGGGCCACGAAATTCCCCCTCTCTTCCTCCATATATACAGCCCTTAGGGCACCGTTTAGACTTTGGGGTTTTGTTTAGATTAAAGTTCGCCATAGCTGCAACTTTGCGTACTTCGTTTGTGTTCAACGACCAGACAAAGGCGTCACAGAACCCCACCTTGATCAATAAAGCTTTCATCTTATATTCGCAATATCCAGATTGCAATCTTAGTTTCTTGCTTGTTCTTCGTTTGCTCGCAGGAAACAGAGCCTCGTGGTCAGGTTGATCGTGCTCCGGCATGGTCAATAACCTCTCGGAGTTGGTTTAGTGATTGCTAAGGTGCGACGTCCTCGCACGTTCGTAGTCGGATCGTCAAAGTCGACTTCCACCAAAGCGATATCCATCATCTCATCGAAAGACGAGACACCTTTGCCTCTATCAAGTGGTATCAGATTTCCAGGTTGTTCGGTGAGATTTTATAGTTTTTCGTAGTTTAGATTGAGTCTGTTCTTCATACCTACAGTCCACGAAAAAGCCACAAAAAAATTAGGGTTAGTTCATCATATCCGAACCAATCTGAGCCTTTGCATAATCTTTTTAGGGTTTTGCTTTGTTGAATTTGCGGTTGCATCCTGACTACCTTGGATACGACCAAAAATATTGCATGCATGCATATTTGTCAGGTGATTTCTAATGCAAACTATTCAATAGTCTATTTATGTTATCCAGAATAAAAATACTTCACACACTTTTGTGTTTTGTCTAATTGCAGGTGTATGGGACATTTGTACAATCCAAATATGAAGATAAGGGAAAAGGAGATGTTTAGGTTGTGTTCAAAAAGTCCTCTCACGTCACTTTTGGGCCAAGAGAAGATAGAGTCCAAGTCTCTCACGTTCTGGATTCAGATTCGGACTATACAGACATACCTAACTCAAAACGCCAACAACTTTTTCATACGGACTCCGAATTGGGTGATTCGTTTTTTTGTTGGAAACTAGATTTCGTGCTCTTTCCATCCCAATTGGATTCACCTTCAAATTCGTCCGGAACGTTGAGTTACGGACGAAACAATCTGATGTTGCAGCAGAATCCGAGTCAAACTACAAGCCCAAAGGTGTTGCATCACCTCCACGTGGGCCCATGAGCCTTGTACGACCTAGGGTTAGTTTTAGGCTGCCTTGGGACGTCCTCCCACCTCCTTGGCCGCCACCCCTTGCTCCTATATAAGTAGATCCATCTAGTAGCTTTTTCCTGGGGTTTTGTTTAGATTAAAGTTCGCCATAGCTGCAACTTCGCGTACTTCGTTTGTGTTCAACGACCAGACAAAGGCGTCACAGAACCCCACCTTGATCAATAAAGATTTCATCTTATATTCGCAATATCCAGATTGCAATCTTAGTTTCTTGCTTGTTCTCTTGATAGAGGCGAGGGGCCCGATCTTTCGATGAGATGATAACTATCGATTTGGTGGAGACGACTTTGACGATCCGACTACAAACGTGCACGACGTTGCGCCTTAGCAATCGCTAAACCAATCTCCTGAGGTTACTGACGATGTTATATAGAAGCAAGGGGTGGCGGCCAAGGAGGTGGGAGGACGTCCCAAGGCAGCCTAAAACTAACCCTAGGTCGTACAAGGCTCATGGGCCCAAGTGGAGGTGATGCAACACCTTTGGGCTTGTAGTTTGACTCGGATTCTGCTGCAACATCAGATTGTTTCGTCCGTAACTCAATGCTCCGGACGAATTTGAAGGTGAATCCAATTGGGATGGAAAGAGCACGAAATCTAGTTTCCAACAAAAAAAGAATCACCCAATTCGGAGTCCGTATGAAAAAGTTGTTGGCGTTTTGAGTCAGGTATGTCTGTGCAGTCCGAATCTGAATCCAGAACGTGAGAGACTTGTACTCTATCTTCTCTTGGCCCAAAAGTGACGTGAGAGGACTTTTTGAACACAACCTAAACATCTCCTTTTTCCTTATCTCCATATGTGGATTGTATAAATGTCCCATACACCTGCAATTAGACAAAACACAAAAGTGTGTGAAGTATTTTTGTTCTGGATAACATAAATAGACTATTGAATAGTTTGCATTAGAAATCACCTGACAAATATGCATGTATGCAATATTTTTGGTCGTATCCAAGGTAGTCATGTCCTCATCATCCTCCCCTTTTTGAAAACAAAGCCGTCCTTGGCATTGCTTAATCTGAAATGTGGCTAACAAAAGAGACAAGGTGTACATGTTGTATATGTATATGTCATCCATTTTAACTTCCCTTGATTTTTGCACATACGTCACATGTATACATGAGTAACTTTTATTGTTCATAAAATCTAAAGCCAAAAAATTATCACAAGAAGTAGAAGGCATGAAAATATTGCAACTCAGTTTGCACATATAAGTGAAGCTCTTATTCACTTCAAAAGATTGACAATGTTCATCATTAAACCATCCTAACTTCGATGAATAAACCTTACTTGCATCAAATTTACATGCTACAACATGCTTAAATAAGCAAACATGCAATAAGTCATTGGACACAGAATCATCATCAAGATTAGAGGTCATATCAAAATGATTAAACATTGGTTCTTTTGCATCAACAGTTAATTCAATGGGTGCACTCAAAATTGTTGATATTTCAGTTGTTTGATCACATGACGCATTCATGACAGTAACAAGAGTCTCTAAAATAGGTGGTGTGCTCAAATCAACAGGTAACTCAACACATGATGCATTCAAGTTAACTAGGCATGCTTCATTCTCATGTGAAGTTATATCATC
>NW_021298510.1:0-1802 GCF_002162155.2 Triticum dicoccoides
TACGACCCGGATTCGTATTGCCTTCAAACCAGCTCCGCCTCTGGGTCGCGTCAGTCGTCCTTTCTGAACCGGCCACTGCTATGCCGAGTCAACGTCAGAGCCTCGCCTTGGCTTTGCTCCTCAGCCGTGGTGCCACATCAGTCTGTTTCAGCCATGGATTTCGAGCCGCTACTGCACTCGCCTCGCCACCTCTATCGCGGTCGTCTCTGAGCCGCGTCGAATCGTCCCCTGCCGGAGCTCCGCTGTTAAACCGCCTTGTTAGCAGTATTGGCACAGCCATCCGCAAGTCACTGTTGAGATCGCGTTGTCTTTGTCGACCCGCGTCGCTTCCTATAAGGTGCCTCCGCCCTCACACGACGAGCCGGTCGCACCCCGGGCCGCCTTTGTAGCTGCTTCTGCCGCCTCGCGCCACTGCGCGCCCCGTCCGTGCAACTCGCCCTACTCTACAAGCCTCTCCGCGCCCAAGTCCTCCGGTTTCCTGCGGCCTTTGAGTACCTCTGCTCTACCAAGACGCGACGCCTCCAAGCTCGCGACCGCTGGCCTGTTTTTAAATGCCGCTTTAAGTCGGCCTTACCAAGCCGTCTGAATCCACCGCTGCTGCAACAAATAGAGCAGCAAGGGAGCTGCAGGGGCAATAGCCCGACGTAGTGAGGCTGTTACGCCATGGCATTACGCTGCGTCAAGTCACCAGAGGAAAAAGGCATAAAAAGGGAGGGAGCCACTACGAGAAGGAAGCACGAGCGTGGACTCCTCGAACCGGCGACGACTCAGAAGCGGAGATGGGCGCGGGCTCTGCTGTTGTTGTGCCTGCGAGTCGGCCACCGTCGACCGGCTGTCTTCATGGCCCGGCCGCCTCGCTCCACCTCCATTCAAGAGCTGCCGCCCACCATGCCGCTCTGTCGTCCCGGTATCCCGCGGCCGGCCGCGCCGGTCTGTCAACTTCCTCAAACCACCGCACTGCGAGTCACCGCTTTCACCGCGAACCTGCCGGCGTGCCCCCGTGGACCGGCCCTGAGCTGCCTGCCGCCTCCACGGCCTGAAGCCACCTCGGCTCCTCTGATTGGCCATCTGACGCCGTCTCCGAGTCAACCACAAGCACTTCGTGCCTCATCGAGCCGCCGCCGTGGCTCGTTTCCACGCCACTGCCGGGTTACCATGATCCCCATCAAGTCATCGCCGCGCCTCCGAGCCGTTACGATCGGCCTGGGCCCTGCCGTCTCCGCCGCTGTATTTCTGAACCGCCGCTGTGCCGGGTCATCCTCTGCCTCCGTCGACCCCACGCCAAGTGGCCTGCCACCGTTGTCGACCCGCGGGTGCTGCCGAGTTGCCACGACCGTGCTGGGAGCTGCCCCGCACCCGCTGCCGGTTCACGACATGACCAGCTATCGCTAAACCGCCGCCGCGATGGATTTAACTCGCGGCCGCCCTCGTCGAAGCGCCTGACCTGCTTCCTGCTGCCGCCTTACCGTGACTCGCCTCATCGGCATCTTCTACGCCCGAGGCCGCTGCCGACTTACCTCGCGCTGGCACTGAACCGTCCGCATTGACTGTGACTTCGCCTTCCTCTTACTTCCGCTGCTATGGACCGCAACTCCGCGTCGAAACCGCCATCGCCGCCTTGCCAAGTCGCCGGCGCCCTTCTCGCAAACCGGCAGGGGAGCGTGTGGGTTCAATCAACCAACCGCGCCCGCCGGTTCACAACCACAACCCAGAGAAGATGGGGTCATGAGCATGGACTTGAAGTCAAACCGCCCCGGTTCATCTCAGCCACGAGCCGCCCGGATCCATCGCCGGGTCAAGAG
>NW_021298511.1:0-668 GCF_002162155.2 Triticum dicoccoides
GATGTCGCAGACTTTGAGGTTGCTGCCCGCGGGGAAAACAGCATGCCCACCGCTAGTGGGGGAAACCGCATGCCCAAGATCCCCAACGCAGCGGATGGGATCGAGGTCCTTTGCACAGCAAAGGGCAACTTGGAGGAGCGCCAGCTGCAGACCACACATCTCCCGCACACGCCGACGTGCTAGGAGGCCGAGCGCAGCAGCCTGCAGCCTCACCACCGCCGACACGTGGCAGGTAACGATCCAAGACGAAAGCGGTGACGGGGGCGGCGGGGACTAGACTTGGTGGAACGGGACTCCCGCCGGCACGGTCGATGTGGGGCCGGAGCTGGCCGGCGATGGTTGCTGCAGCTGCAGCGGCTGCTGCGGTGGCGCACCGGGTAGCGGCAACGGCTGCTGCGGCGGAGGCCGCCAGGAACGGAGGCTGCCACTACAGCCAGGGTTGGGCGATGGTGGCGATGGATGGCAGCTGCAGCGGCTGCTGCAGTGGCCCGGCGAGCGTGGCGAAGGCCGCCTGGTGCAGTGGCAGCCACGACAGCCACAGCTGCACGGGGGCGGCGGTGGGCGCTGGAGGCGCGGCGGGAGCCGGCGCCGGCCACTGCGGCCACTGCGAGGTGGCTGCGGGCGGTGGCGGCGGCGGCAGCGGCAGCTGCAGCTGCAGCCCCAGCGAA
>NW_021298511.1:6424-7834 GCF_002162155.2 Triticum dicoccoides
CGACCCTCCCACTCAGAGGCTTAGCTGCAATCCAGTACTCGCCTAAGTTTGAAAATCCTACCGAGTGGAGAGCGACCCTCCCACTCGGGGGCTTAACTGCAGTCCAGTACTCGCCTAAGTTTGAAAATCCTACCGAGTGGAGAGCGACCCTCCCACTCGGGGGCTTAGCTGCAGTCCAGTACTCGCCTAAGTTTGAAAAATCCTACCGAGTGGAGAGCGACCCGCCCACTCGGGGGCTTAGCTGCAGTCCAGTACTCTCCTAAGTTTGAAAATCCTACCGAGTGGTGAGCCAGCCTCCCACTCGGGGGCTTAGCTGCAGTCCAGTACTCGCCTAACTGTTTGAAAATCCTACCGAGTGGTGAGCCAGCCCCCACTCGGGGGCTTAGCTGCAGTCCAGTACTCGCCTAGGTGTTTGAAAATCCTACCGAGTGGTGAGCCAGCCTCCCACTCGGGGGGTTAGCTGCAGTCTAGTACTCGCCTAAGTGTTTGAAAATCCTACCGAGTGGTGAGCCAGCCACCCACCTGGGGGCTTACCTGAAGTCCAGTACTCGCCTAAGTGTGAAAAATCCTACCGAGTGGAGAGCGACCCTCCCAGCGGGGGCTTAGTTGCAGTCCAGTACTCGCCTCAGTGTGTTAGGACCCCGACTCAATGCCACATCGATCTAGCATGTAACACCTCATATCACTTTGCGGCCTCACGCACGGTATTCCCACGGGTGTCGCCTTACCTTTGCCCTGGACCGTTTGCGCCTTTTGGCACACGTATATGACAGTGTCGCTAGCATCCATATGATAAGGAGCCCGGGCTGACATGGCTAGTCGTAAACCCAAAGCGGCACAGACTTATAGGGACAGGCATCCATGACCCAGCATCGAACGTGTCGGTCATCAGCGAGTGAATCCAGGCTGTAGCACTGGGCTAGTAGGACTCCGGTGAACCGGGCTGTAGCGGGCTAACAGGACTCCGGTATTCACCGCGTGACATTTCCCCGAAGGGACAGACACAAGAACGAAGAAGGACACATGCCGGCCAGCCTAAGTGTTCCGGAGCAGTAGCAAGCTACCATGGCTCGGTGGAAACACTAGGAGACATTTCCCCGTAAGAGAGGCTACTAAAGATAAACAACTAGATGGTCAGATCCCACACATACCAAGCATTTCAATAACATACACACAATATGCTTGATATGTGCAAATACAACATGGCATCACAACATGACTCTACGACTCAAGTAATTTATCAATAGGCTCCGAGGAGCGAGATATTACAAACATGGGTCTCATGACCCAACAATCAGAGCATACAAATCAAAGCACAAGCGGAAGCTATCATGTCTGAGTACAGACATCTATAAATGAAAAAGGCTGAGAAGCCTGACTATCTACCAGATCCTGCCGAGGCACAAGATC
>NW_021298512.1:0-745 GCF_002162155.2 Triticum dicoccoides
CCTGGCATGGTTAGCAGCAATAGAAATACACAAGAATATGATCCTACAGACTACGAACAAGTGGTGGTGGTGGGTGTCACAAATCCGTCAAGCAAAACTCAAATTCTTACCAGTTCTTACCCAGCAACAGGCGGTGATCGGCAACCGTTGTAGTCAAAACTCTCAAAGCTTGGATAGAGCGATTACCAGGGAGAGTCAAACGCACGACGTAGATGTATGTGGAGCTGGGAAGGCTTATACTATGGTAGCAAAAAGGGTCAGCAATAATCAATTCAGAGATGCAAAGTTGAATAAACGCTCAACGACGGTACTGTGCTGGTCCTAGGCTAGACTGTGCTAGAGACGCGAGCCTAGAACACCAACAAAATCACGGCGCGGCACGTAAACAAGGGAAAAGCACACTCTGAATTTTTTTTTCGCTCCTTTTTTTTGCGCTCTTTTTTTTTGCGCTGCTTTTTTTTTTGCGAAAAATCACTATAATGGCGAGTGTCTCAAAACTCTTCCTAGCTCAAACTGACAGGATGGGCACGAAATTTTTCGACCAATTTTTTTTTTCGACTGCCCGGACCCAAAAACTGGAAACGGGTCAAAAAAACTTCCTATAATGGCACCTGTCTCAAAACACTCAGAAACACCTAAAAATAGGATAGCCAGAAATTTTTTCGAAAAATGCGTTTTCGAAAAATTTTGGGCCTAAACGGAGCGTGGCTACCCGACTTTTTTTTTTCCGAAACCTACTCCGGCA
>NW_021298513.1:0-1836 GCF_002162155.2 Triticum dicoccoides
TCTGTCCCTTCGGGGAAATGTCACGCTTTGAGTACCGGAGTCCTGTTAGCCCGCTACAGCCCGGTTTACCGGAGTCCTGCTAGCCCAGTGCTACAGCCCGGACCCACTTGCTGATGACCGACACGTTCGAAGCTGGGTCATGGATGCCTGTCCCTGTAAGTCTGTGCCACTTTGGGTTTACGACTAGTCATGTCAGCCCGGGCTCTTTATCATATGGATGCTAGCGACACTATCATATACGTGAGCCAAAAGGCGCAAACGGTCCCGGGAAAAGGTAAGACGACACCCGTGGGGATACCGTGCGTGAGGCCGCAAAGTGATATGAGGTGTTACCAGCTAGATCGATGTGACATCGAGTCGGGGTCCTGACAGCGTTGGCATCAGAGCCGGACTGCCCGTAGGTTCTCCAAGCCAAACTGGTCGATGTTGAGTCTAGAAATTCTTTAGTTATATGTAGGGGAATTGTTTGTGGGTTGGAACGTAAGGCTCTTTTTACTCCTTATACCTTATGACTTTCTGATCTGAGTCAGTCCATTCTTCCACCGGGGGTTAAGGAATTAGGATCTGTTCTCTCTATCAGGATCACGAGTTACTAATCAGTAGTACCTTATAAGTTTGATGGTTACCAGTCTAGTTCAGTTCTACTACCACATTATGTTGCCAGAATGGTTTCAGAACTTTGATATGATGATGATGAGTGGGTACGAAATCCTTTGTCAAATGTCTCAAATCCTTTTTGAGCATTTACAGCTGTTATGCTGCCGAAATTTTGCTAGAAATTCTAATGCCTTTGCATTATGATTGTGCTTTCAGATGGCCACTCGCGACCTCAATCAAGTGGTTCGCCTGACTCGATGCCTAGATGTACCCGGCCATACTGCTAAGTTGGTCAGGGTAATGACTGAGGCTGGATATCGCTGGTATCCCGAGTACACGGTCGAAGAGAAATTCCGAGACTTTAATCAAAGCCAGTATCTCTGCACTGTCAGGATATTTCCATCTTATCCTGGATCCACCGAGCCTCTTCACTGCTCCTATGGACTCGGGGTTACTATTGAGATGGCTGTGCAGGACGCCGCCTACTCTATGATGACCATTATGCGAGTCAGATCTGGGTTATTTCGGGACTCTGATTTCCGGTATATGCCAGGATCACTTCCGGGAGCGCAAGGGTATCTCCAGGCTATCTATGCTGACCCCACTCAGGAGGATTCACGGACTCGCACCACTGCTGAGATGCTCGAGGATAAGGACCGTGAAAATCGGGCCTTAAGGCTAGAGCTCTTCAACACCCGTGCTGACCACTGAGCCACTTTGACTCGGTTCGCACCGGCGGTGCAAGCTGGATATTCAGATATGCGCGATCTCTATCCTATGAGGTCCGCTCTGCCAGACGTGATGGTTTGGCGTGATGTAGGAGGCATCACCCCACCTCGCGGTCCCCGCAGGCCACCGTTTGTTGGTCCAAGGCCTCATCCTAGCCCCTATGGTCCACAAGCTCCGCGAGACCGTCTGTTTCCGGATGATCATGTTGAACTTCCGGGCTATGGAGGTGACTTCTACGAGGACTACTACGGATCGGTCTAAGTTAGTGGTAGTATCACTAGTTCGCACTAGCTGTGTCGTCTATCGTCCCGCGTGACTCGTGGGATATGACCTAGTTTGTACTCCTTCCGGAGGTGTAGAAAAATAATGTATAGGAGCTTGGAATGCCTCCGATGAGATGTAATCCTCTTTTCACCGTAATAGTACTTTGTTTGGTCTTGTACTAAACCCTGTATGGTGTGTATGACGATGGAATAAAAGAAGCAGTTTCTGTATCTACCATGTCATACG
>NW_021298514.1:0-1277 GCF_002162155.2 Triticum dicoccoides
GCCGTCGGCAACTCGCGCGCGAGCCCCCGACGCGGCCTCGTCCCCTGCTGCTCGCCTGCAACTGCTATCGCTGTTGCTTCGCTTGCTGTTGCCTACTATCGAGCGCCTCCCCCTACCACCTCCAGCCGCACCCCCCTGCGCCCGCTCCACCCAGCCGGTCCGCGGCCACCCCTTCGCCGCCTCCCCTGGCCCTGGCCGCCGGCGTGCTCCGTGTGCGTGCCCAGCGCCCCTCGGGCACGCGCCTGTTCGGGCCATGCCCATTAGCCACGCGCCCAGCGCCCGTTAGGCTAGATGGGCCACTGCCATTCAGGCCCCACGGCCCCAGAACGTTTTATATAAAAAAAGGAATTAAAATTAATAATAATAAAAATAATTAATTAATTAATTAAGGAATTAATTAAGTTAATTAATCATAATTAGATTAATCAAATTAACTAATTAGTCTAATTAAACTGTGATTAGTTTAGCTAAAACCTGATTAGCCTAAACAGGGTATGACAGGTGGGCCCCACTGGACCCACACGTCAGTTTGACCAGTCAACGCCCCTGTTGACTGCTGACGTCATGCTGACGTCATGATGACGTCATGATGACGTCAGCAAACACTGTTTTGGGTAAGGTTGGATTTAAATGAATAAATAAAATCAGAAAATGATTTAAATCTTTAGAAAATCATATCTTTTAATCCGTAATTCGGATGAAAATAATTTCAACATGAAAGTTGCTCAGAACGATGAGACGAACCCGGATACGTAGCCCGTTCGTCCACCATGCACCCCTAACATATCAAACTCGCAACTTTCCCCCTCCGGCTCCTCTGCCCGAAAACACGAAACACCGGGGATATTTTCCCGGATGTTTCCCCCTTCACCGGTATCGCCCATCCCTACGTTAGGTCATACCTAGCACCGCGTATTGCCGCGTCTTGCTTTGTGTTGCATTTGATTGCTCTATTATTTATTGTGTTCCCCCTCCGTTACTCCTTTCCGGTAGACTCCGAGACCGACGCTGCTGCTGCCCAGTTCGACTACGGAGTTGACGACCCCTCTCTCTTGCCAGAGCAACCAGGCAAGCCCCCCCCTTGATCACCAGATATCGCCTATTCTATTCTATACTGCTTGCATTAGAGTAGTGTAGCATGTTACTGCTTTCTGTTAATCCTATTCTGATGCATAGCCTGTCATTGCTGCTACAGTCATTGATACCTTACCCGCAATCCTAAATGCTTAGTATAGGATGCTAGTGTTCCATCAGTGGCCCTACACTCTTGTCCGTCT
>NW_021298515.1:0-1487 GCF_002162155.2 Triticum dicoccoides
GTCGATCGCGGGAGACGTGCCACCACCTTTGCAAATACCACAACCGTCACGAGAGGTGCACAAACATCCAAATGCACATGATCAGGTTAATGTATCTATACCACCATTTAATGGCCGTTTTAAACCTGCTTTATATATTGAATGGGAGTTCGACATAAAAAATATATTTGCTTCCCATAATTTCGATGAACATAAAAAGGTTAAGGTTGCGGTTGGTTCTTTCACTGGTTATGCTTTGGTTTGGTGGAGTGAATATTGTCGGTTACACCCTGATTATATACCTACTACTTGGGATGATTTGAAACTTGCCATGCGACATACATTCGTCCCTGCTTATTATACTCGTGACATGATTAAGAAGTTGCAACACTTAAAACAAGGTAGTGAAACTGTAACAAAATATTATGATGATTTACAAACTACCTTGTTGCATTCCTCTTTAGAAGAAAGTGAAGATGGTTTTATGGATAGATTTTGGGGAGGATTAAACCGTGATATTCAAGAGATACTAATTCATGAAGAGTGTTATCCTATGGACCATTTGTTTCATCTTGCTTGCAAAGCTGAACAGGAAATAAAACAACATGTTGGCCACGAGGAGAACAAGCGCACGGTGCACATTCCAAGAGTTCATATGATTGTTCCTTCAACTACTAGGCATACTATGACAACCACATCCGTT
The DNA here is from genome assembly GCF_002162155.2 of Triticum dicoccoides. Lineage (NCBI taxonomy): Eukaryota > Viridiplantae > Streptophyta > Magnoliopsida > Poales > Poaceae > Triticum > Triticum dicoccoides. Next base: position 683 of record NW_021298515.1, read on the forward strand.
GTTGTCTGATAGAGGCAAAGGTGTCCCGTCTTTCGATGAGATGATGGATATCGCTTTGGTGGAAGTCGACTTTGACGATCCGACTACGAACGTGCGAGGACGTCGCGCCTTAGCAATCGCTAAACCAACTCCGAGAGGTTATTGACCACGCCGGAGCACGATCAACCTGACCACGAGGGTCTGTTTCCTGCGAGCAAACGAAGAACAAGCAAGAAACTGAGATTGCAATCTGGATATTGTGAATATAAGATGAAAGCTTTATTGATCAAGGTGGGGTTCTGTGACGCCTTTGTCTGGTCGTTGAACACAAACGAAGTACGCGAAGTTGCAGCTATGGCGAACTTTCAATCTAAACAAAACCCAAAGTCTAAACGATGCCCTAAGGGCTGTATATATGGAGGAAGAGGGGGAAATTTCGTGGCCCTTGGTGGAGGGGTCCGAAATCAACCCTATCTCTTGTTTCCCCACACATACGGACTCTAAAAATAGCCTATACTTATGTATTTCGAAATTACATGGGCCTGGCCCAATAATAAGGTGACGCAGCACCTAAAATAGCCTCGGGACGAAATTTATGAAGTGGCATCTTGTATATTTCGTCCAAGGCTTCATGCACCCATTATGGTGGCTACAAAGTCCTGAAATCATCACTTGTAACTCCGTTCTTGTTCCCCTTGCGCATGCCATCATCTCCATGCTTGTTCTTGCTCCAATGTTCATCCTTCTCCAAGCTAGGCCCTTCATTTGTAAGCAAAACAAATGTATCCAATTTAGGCAGCATCATATTCTCATGAACATTAGAATC
>NW_021298516.1:0-1505 GCF_002162155.2 Triticum dicoccoides
TGGATTGGCATTTGATCTGCGGAATACAACTACTTTGACCCAATCCTAGATATGGATGAGGTACTGGAGTTTGTTTCTCCAAGTCATTCAGGACAGAATGGCTTGACGGACCACAAGAGTAACAGGCATCGATGAATGAATGCACGCATACTCTTGACTATCAATTGATAGACGAAGGTCAGTAGACAACTAAAGAGGGACAACTCAAAGGAACATATAACTTTCTGAGTTGTGGATGCATAAATTAGTATGTCGAACCGAGTTCAACATAATTCTTCCGGATAACCCATGCAGAAAGGTAGAACTGGCAGAGTCACGATTTATGAATGGAGAACTCCTCAAGAATAATCCTGTTGTGATATTTCAGTTCAACGAGGAACTTCTGCCATAAGTAGTTCATGGTATTTGGAAGAAGAAGATACCACGGACTTCAAGGACTATCGCAAAGGTTGCTAATATCCTAAAGGAACGAGCAAAACTATTAACATGAAGTAAGTAGGGTGAATCTCGGGTTCAAACCCAGGGATAGAATACCTACTACTAAATGGCATCACGGGATGCTTTCGATAATGACGGCCAGAGTCATCACACTGGAACATAAATCATGGCTGGACTACTAGATGATCCCCTGAGACACCTAGGGTCATAATAGTAACTCCAACATAATGTCAAGGCAATAGAATACCTCAACTCAACAATTAGTGTGATTGAGCTGGCATAAAGGAACATCAAAACCAGAGGGAAAGGATTTTGCAAATGCATCAGACTATTTAGAAACCTGGAATGACTCGGACAGCATAACGGCTGTAAATTCTCAGAAAAGATTTGAGACATTCACAAAAATGGTGGCATAACCACTCAGAAGCACAATATCAAGGTTTCGAGATCAACAATTAACATACGGAAGTAGTAGGAACTGAACTGAGACTTAAATCCAACAATCTTATAAGTCCACTGATTAGTAACACGTGATCCTAATAGAAAGAAGGGATAGCCTAGTTCTTAATCCCCGTAGAAGAGAAGATGATGACTCAGATCAGAAGGGCATGAGGTAAAGGAGTAAAAAGAGTCTTACGTTCCATCCCACAATCAATTCCCTTACATAACTAAAGAATTTCTAGACTCAACTTCGACCAGTTTGGCTTGGTAATCCTACAGGCAGTCAAGCTCTGATACCAACGCTGTCAGGACCCCGACTCAATGCCACATAGATCTAGCATGTAACACCTCATATCACCTTGCGGCCTCACGCACGGTATTCCCACGGGTGTCGCCTTACCTTTACCCGGGACCGTTTGCGCCTTTTGGCACACGTATATGACAGTGTCGCTAGCATCCATATGATAAGGAGCCCGGGCTGACATGGCTAGTCGTAAACCCAAAGTGGCACAAACTTACAGGGACAGGCATCCATGACCCAGCATCGAACGTGTCGGTCATCAGCGAGTGAATCCAGGCTGTAGCACTGGGCTAGCAGGACTCCGGTGAACCGGGCTGTAGCGGGC
>NW_021298517.1:0-1015 GCF_002162155.2 Triticum dicoccoides
AGCTTCATGTGTGCATCATGTCTATATTTTTGAAACTTGAATTGAGGAATATTGGAAGCCTCAAAACCCTAAATAAAAGAGGGGCAAAAACCCTAGAAATCTCATTCATTGCTCCAAAAGTGCTCTTCTTAAAATGTTGATAAATTTTGGTAAGGGTTCTGGTCCCAACCAAAATATTGAACATTTTTTAAGGATTTATTTTTGGGACTTTGAATTTAAATCATAGCTATTTGAATTGGACTTATATCTACTGTTAAATAAATATAGGTCCAATAATTCTGAAATATTTTTGTGGAGCATTGTTTTAATTCTTTTTAGCTCCTAAAAATGTTGTCAGAAGCAAAATAAATTGAATTGGTTTCAAAACCAAATTCAAAACAAACCTGCAAAATAGAAAACAGAATTAAAAAAGAACAGAACAAAAAAAAGAGTAAAGCCTACCTGGCCTCACCCGTGCAGCCCACCAGCCGGCCCAGCTCCCCCACCTGGCCGGCCCAGCCCACCTCCTCCCCCCTTGTCCTCTTCTTCCTCTGCCAGTAGGCAGAGGCGAGGCGTGGCGCGCGCCCGAAGAGCTCCGGCCACCTCCTGCTTCGCGCTGGAGGCCTCCCCCTTCGACCCTATCCATGCGTGGAGACGCCACGCAGCCGCCCGGAGCCGTCCAGCCCTCCCTCTCTTCCCCTGGACCCCGTTCCCTCCTCTGCTTCCCTCTCGCGCACACCACCGAGCGGAGCTCGCCGTCTTCGTCGCCGTAACCATGGCCACCAGCCCTCCCTCGCCCATCCAGCGTGCTTGAGAGCTCCGTCACGACATCTTCGACCTCCCCACCAAGCCATGGAACTACGGACGCGCCACAACGTCGCCGGCATCGCCGTTTCCATCACCGGCCGCCGAGGATCTTCATCGTCAATTCACCACCATCGTCGCGTCCCCGAGCCGGCTAACCACCCCTACGGCACCGCTGTGAGCTCCCACGCCTCCCCTCCCTCTTTCCCCCTTCGATTGCGCCCTGTAGCCT
>NW_021298518.1:0-901 GCF_002162155.2 Triticum dicoccoides
GTCCCGTCTTTCGATGAGATGGTGGATTTCGCTTTGGTGGAAGTCGACTTTGACGATCCGACTACGAACGTGCGAGGACGTCGCGCCTTAGCAATCGCTAAACCAACTCCGAGAGGTTATTGACCACGCCGGAGCACGATCAACCTGACCACGAGGGTCTGTTTCCTGCGAGCAAACGAAGAACAAGCAAGAAACTAAGATTGCAATCTGGATATTGCGAATATAAGATGAAAGCTTTATTGATCAAGGTGGGGTTCTGTGACGCCTTTGTCTGGTCGTTGAACACAAACGAAGTACGCGAAGTTGCAGCTATGGCGAACTTTTAATCTAAACAAAACCCGAAGTCTAAACGATGCCCTAAGGGCTGTATATATGGAGGAAGAGGGGGGAATTTCGTGGCCCTTGGTGGCGGAGTCCGAAATCAACCCTATCTCTTGTTTCCCCACACATACGGACTCTAAAAATAGCCTATACTTATGTATTTCGAAATTACATGGGCCTGGCCCAATAATAAGGTGATGCAGCACCTAAAATAGCCTCGGGACGAAATTTATGAAGTGACATCTTGTATATTTCGTCCAAGGCTTCATGCACCCATTATGGTGGCTTCAAAGTCCTGAAATCATCACTTGTAACTCCGTTCTTGTTCCCCTTGCGCATGCCATCATCTCCATGCTTGTTCTTGCTCCAATGTTCATCCTTCTCCAAGCTAGGCCCTTCATTTGTAAGCAAAACAAATGTATCCAATTTAGGCAGCATCATATTCTCATGAACATTAGAATCATTACCAAGAAACGAAAGTACCTGGTAATTTAGTTGGCGTGCACGAGCTCTAGTAATTGGTCCAGTATGTATAGCAGCAGGGGCTGTGGGTGTAACAATTGTATTGATGTCCTCATCA
>NW_021298519.1:0-1374 GCF_002162155.2 Triticum dicoccoides
CTTCCCTGGAGTCCTGGACTGTCAGCACTAGGCCCATTTGTTTTGAAGTTTTGTCTACAACTCTTGCCAATTTGTGCAGCCATATATTTTGTTGTGTGCTACTACTACATCAGTTAACCTGGTTTGACATTGATCCACCTTTATTTTTCTGCTGTATTGTTCTATCTCACATAATGCATATCATCAACATTCAAGACCAAATTATTATGTGCCATCTTCACTAATTTGTTGTTTATATACTGACCATGGATGTTTTTTTTCTAGAGTACACAGTTCCCTTTGTTCCCTCGCTTCATCGGCCATGCCCCCCACCAAGAGCGCACGAGCATGGCAGCCACGAGCTCGACGAGCTGTATTTTTCTTGGGTGGAATTAAATTCTGATGGGATTTACAATATACTTTGTATTGTTGTTTTTTAGGTCTTACACATCTCGTGTACCCAGGGCCATCCACAACCGTCTTGAATGTTCATTAGATGTTTATCGGCTAGCTGGGGAGGATATGAATAAATCTAAAAAAAGACAGGTTTGTACCATTAAACACATGCTCCAAAAATGCTATACATGTTATCCTCTTTTTTTCTTTTTGTAATCTACTTCATCACTGACTCAATTGTTGGTTCAACCAGTGTTTGTGGATTCAGTTCTTGATATTAGCGAATATTTTTCTGACCGGCAGGTGCATGTGCTAAGTTACAAGGCTACATCGATAGTACAAAAGCGAGTATGTTTGAGCTACGGGCAGTACAACTTGGCTGCCCCAGCACTTCACCTAGATAAAAACAATTCTACTTTCATCCAATGGAGGCCGTGGTTTAGTTCTTGGGTTTGGCAGCCTTTTTTTCCTCTACTATTGTACTGTGAAATGAAGCAACGGTGTTTTTGTAATATAGAATAGATATATAAGGTTGTTTAATTGATGGGTATTTTTGCAATATAGATATAGGCCGTATGAGGTTGCTCTGTTGAGATGTCAATAAGGAACTGTTCTATGTTGCAGTTTTTGCAATCACCTTTTTGCGTGTAATTGCGTATCAGAAGATCTTATTTTTTTCAATAACTTAGGTTGGTCGGTTTGGTTGGTTGTCATGCAGGATTATGCTGAACTCTTTTGTGTGCTAATGCTTCAACAATACTTCTTGCTCACTCTCAGTTGAAAGAGGTAAGGAGCCATTTTTCCAAAGGAAATTATCAGGTATATTTCATTTCAAAATAAAGTTACTCACATGGATAATCTGTGCCATACCTAATTATGCCTTCTATAGCCTTAGTTTATGTATGAATAGCATGAACACCTCTTTATTAATAGTTTCAAAAGGGAGAAAATAGATAAGTGCACACTGTTTCAATTAAGATAAAAGCAGTTTGAAGTGCT
>NW_021298520.1:0-1120 GCF_002162155.2 Triticum dicoccoides
ATTAATCCCGAAGGTAGATGTAGAGGTAGCGTGCCGACTGCGATCACATCGACTTTGGAACCGTTTCCCACGCGCATCGTCACCTCGTCCTTTGCCAGTGCCCGCTTATTCTGTAGTCCCTGTTTCGAGTTGCAAATATTAGCAACAGAACCAGTATCAAATACCCAGGTGCTACTGCGAGCTCTAGTAAGGTACACATCAATAACATGTATATCACATATACCTTTGTTCACCTTGCCATCCTTCTTATCCGCCAAATACTTGGGGCAGTTCCGCTTCCAGTGACCAGTCTGCTTGCAGTAGAAGCACTCAGTTTCAGGCTTAGGTCCAGACTTAGGTTTCTTCTCTTGAGCAGCAACTTGCTTGCCGTTCTTCTTGAAGTTCCCCTTTTTCTTCCCTTTGCCCTTTTTCTTGAAGCTAGTGGTCTTGTTAACCATCAACACTTGATGCTCCTTCTTGATTTCTACCTCCGCAGCTTTCAGCATTGCGAAGAGCTCGGGAATAGTCTTGTTCATCCCTTGCATATTATAGTTCATTACGAAGCTCTTGTAGCTTGGTGGCAGCGATTGGAGAATTATGTCGATGACGCAATCATCCGGAAGATTAACTCCCAATTGAATCAAGTGATTATTATACCCAGACATTTTGAGTATATGCTCACTGACAGAACTGTTCTCCTCCATTTTGCAGCTATAGAACTTATTGGAGACTTCATATCTCTCAATCCGGGCATTTGCTTGAAATATTAACTTCAACTCCTGGAACATCTCATATGCTCCATGACGTTCAAAACGTCGTTGAAGTCCCGATTCTAAGCCGTAAAGCATGGCACACTGAACTATCGAGTAGTCATCAGCTTTGCTCTGCCAGACGTTCATAACATCTGGCGTTGCTCCAGCAGCAGGCCTGGCACCCAGCGGTGCTTCCAGGACGTAATTCTTCTGTGCAGCAATGAGGATAATCCTCAAGTTACGGACCCAGTCCGTGTAATTGCTACCATCATCTTTCAACTTTGCTTTCTCAAGGAACGCATTAAAATTCAACGGAACAACAGCACGAGCCATCTATCTACAATCAATATAAACAAGCAAGATACTATCAGGTACTAAGTTCATGATAA
>NW_021298521.1:0-814 GCF_002162155.2 Triticum dicoccoides
CTTGTTATCGAGCTTTGTTTCGAACGTCTTCTCAAAGCCAGTGATCTTCTCCATGGCCTCTTCAAAATTGTTCAGCACATCTTGCACCTGTTCAGTCATCATTTGCTGAAACTTATCATGAAGCTCCTTGTTCGATAAATTCTCCCAGTCAATCTCGTCGGCTTGTGATCCTGGCATGGTTAGCAGCAATAGAAACACACAAGAATATGATCCTACAGACTACGAACAAGTGGTGGTGGTGGGTGTCACAAATCCGTCAAGCAAATCTCAAATTCTTACCAGTTCTTACCCAGCAGCAGGCGGTGATCGGCAACCGTTGTAGTCAAAAACTCTCAAAGCTTGGATAGAGCGATTACCAGGGAGAGTCAAACGCACGACGTAGATGTATGTGGAGCTGGGAAGGCTTATAATATGGTAGCAAAAAGGGTCAGCAATAATCAATTCAGAGATGCAAAGTTGAATAAACGCTCAACGACAGTACTGTCCTGGTCCTAGGCTAGACTGTGCTAGAGACGCGAGCCTAGAACACCAACAAAATCACGGCGCGGCACGTAAACAAGGGAAAAGCACACTCTGAATTTTTTTTTCGCTCCTTTTTTTTGCGCTCTTTTTTTTTGCGCTGCTTTTTTTTTTGCGAAAAATCACTATAATGGCGAGTGTCTCAAAACTCTTCCTAGCTCAAACTGACAGGATGGGCACGAAATTTTTCGACCAATTTTTTTTCGACTGCCCGGACCCAAAAACTGGAAACGGGTCAAAAAAAACTTCCTATAATGGCACCTGTCTCAAAACACTCAGAAACACCTAAAAATAG
>NW_021298522.1:0-2424 GCF_002162155.2 Triticum dicoccoides
TATCAAGAAGGGTTGGTGGAGTTATTGCAGCAAGCCAGCTTTGACTCTTGGCTAGACTATCCTACGAGACTCCAACTTGAAATGGTTTTGCGCACACGAGTCCACTACTCACCACTTCAATACACTACCGAGGATCCACCTCCGTCTTCCTACGGAAGAGCCATCCTCGGCACTCACACTTATCTTGAGACTTTTAATAGTTTCCATTTACTTGTCTATGAACTGTATAGGCAACCAAGTAGTCCTTTACCGCGGACGCGGCTATTCGAATAGATCATGTTAACCCTGCAGGGGTGTACTTCTTCATACACGCTCTCACCACTTACCGTCGTTTACACGACATGTACTCGGCAACCTTCAAGCGGAAGCCCAACGTGGGTGTCGGCCACGACCTACCTAATCACCTAAGCCCCCAGTCCAGGTTTATCGCCTATCCAGGTTCCATCCACAGGGAGTCCGGCCGAGGTTTCCCATACGGCCCCGAACGATGTGAACAGGGTTCCCGAGATACCTAACGGGTATTCGGTACACCGTGCCACGTACCTACCGCATCACAGCCCACCCCTACGGTCAGCGCTGTCCACGGCCTCCAGTAGGCTACAAACACCAGAAACTACTTGCAACTCCTGGACGGAGAACTAGGGTGAATAAGAAGCCGAGAGGGTCCATTGGTTTCGGGCCCAATGCATGGTAGTAGCTGATTCTTAAATCACACATACAGATCTCAGTGCTTAAGGTCGGCTTCAATGAAACAACCCACCATGTACTCCTACATGGCCTCTCATCGATACCTTTACCAATCGTGTTCACCGCACCACTCTCATTACCGACATAAACATTTCACTCTAGCCCATCACCCAGATGAACCAGACCTGACACGACTCTAAGCATAGCAGGCATAGCAAGGTAGGAACAACACATACATATGGCTCAGACAACTCCTACACATGCTAGTGGGTTTCATCTAGTTACTGTGGCAATGACAGGTCATGCAAAGGAAATGGGTTCAACTACCGTAGCACACAGCAGTTTCAAGCGCGTTGTCTTAATGCAGTAAAAGAGAGCAGGAGCGAGAACATGGGATTGTATCGATATGATCAAATGGTTGGTTGCTTGCCTGACGGGTCGGTGCACTGGTATTGCTCTTCGTCGGGGTTATCACGGTACTCCTCGGGGGCAGAACCTGCCGCAGAGAGCACCGATACACAAACATTACCAAACAGTATGCAACAATATGATGCATGCATGAGACATGGCAAAATGAGTGTATTGGGCTAATGCAGCTAAAACCAGAAGGGTTTGAACAAATTTGAATCAAGGATTCAAATTTCAAACTCAAACATGGCCTTTTAAAGTGCTTTTCCTTGTTCTGCTTAAAACATCAATTTAACTTGTTTGATCATGCATGAAAATAGTACAGATGGATAGATTGGATTTTTCTGATCATTTTTCATATATAATTTGTCCAATTTGGAGTTACAGAATAAAAGTTATGAATTTTTGAAGTTTAAATAATATTCTGGAATTTCCTGATTTAAATTAAATCCAGAAAATCAATTACTGCGTCAGCCTGACGTCAGTGTGACGTCAGCAGGTCAACGGAACAGGTCTGGGTCAAACCTGACAGTGGGTCCCGCATGTCAGGGTGATTATTTTAATTAAAATTTAATTAAAACTAATCCTGTTTAATTAACAGGGCTGGGCCCCACCTGTCATTGACTCAGGGGAGTCAACCAGGGCCCACCCGTGGTCAAAGTCAAAGCCAGCGACGCGGGCGTTTAGCCGCCGGCGAGCCCGACGCGGCGGCGGGAGTGGTTTTGGCCATTTCGGCCACCAAATGGGCCGCGGACACCACCGGAGGGGAGCTGAGGACAAACCGCAGCTCTTGGCGGAGTCCGTTGAGGTCGGGGTGGCCGGAGTTGGCGCCGGCGACGACTTTGGCGGCCACCGGGGCTCGGTCAGAGGTGAACTTGGCGCTAGAGGGGTCGGTGAGGCTCGTGGAGTAGCTAGCTAGGTGTTGCGGGACTCGGTGAGTAAGATGGACACCATCTTGTGGCCGGAGTGTGGCCGGAAGCACGTCGGCGACGAGGTCCGCGACGGCGCGTGCGGGTGAGCTTGGTGTGCTCGCTGTGGTGCACGAGAGAGAGAAAGAGAGGAAGGGGGAGTTAGCCCAGCTCACTGCGGTCTTGATGGAGAGGACGGCGTGGTCGGGGACGAGCTGCTGCGGCGGCGACGGCGAAGGGGATCTCCGGCGATGGCGGTTCGGGCGAGGTTGGTGCGGCGGTCTCGGGCCGCACGAGCACACGGGGCTCGGCTAGCTCGATGAAGTGGACGGCGGCGGAGCTCCTGGACACGGTGGCACGGCGTGGAGACGGAGGGGAGCACGGCTACAGCGGAGGTGCGGCGACGGTGGCGTCGCCCATG